>NC_062971.1:31582977-31886727 GCF_023078275.1 Leguminivora glycinivorella
CAAATATGTCAATATCGTCTGTCTCCAACAGCAGAAAAAAGCTCTAAGGTTCCTAGAAGGTTGTTCCGGTATACCAGAAACGCATAGGTGTATATTTATAGAGCATAACATCTTAACAGTTGTCTCCCTTTACCTTTACTCTATATGCCTATATGTCTTTAAAAACAAACACCTTTTTAAAATAGCCAGACAAAATGTACGCAGTAATTTTAGAAATAAGGATGACATGTTAGTAATTAAGAGTAATTTTAGGTATTTTGACAAGAGTTTAAACAACACTGCTGTAAGAGTTTATAATAATTTGGATAAAGATATAAAGAATGCCCAGATCTTAGAACGTTTCAAAGAAAACTTAGACAATATTTTACAAGTAAGCCATATTATTCCATCAAAGAGTACTTTGCTAGAGCATTAGATTAAACATTTAGAATGAAAAATAAAATAGAAAATCGACACATAATTATACACTCCGGTCATCTAATTACATCACATTATCTTTGTATCTCTTCTATCTTGACATTCTTAGTTTCTCAATATGCAATTATTCTTAGTACCTGACTTTTAAATTATTATTATTATTTTATTTTAAATCGTATTCCCTTTTTATAATTTATAATTTTGTTTTCTTTTATTCTAATTGTAATCTATTTCTATTTTAATTATTATTTTGACATTACCAGTGATGTAATGTTCGTTACAACTATGTTTGCATGCATTGTATTATGTTTTATCAGCAAATAAAAATTTGATTGATTGATTGATGATGCGGTTAAGAGCAGCTCGGGCTCGAGCGGTGCGCCGGCCGCCGCGAACAGGCGCCGCCGCCGCCGCGCCGGCACCGCGCCCGGCATGCCAACCACCACATTCGCTCTTGGCACTTTCATTTATATTACAATACTCTTTGCTTGGCACTTGCAGCCTGCAGCCCCATTCTCTCAAGCACGGATGCGTCATCTACTCTATGGTGAAACAGTTGGCGGTAATGCATAATATGCAGCAGTTTCCGTCTGGTTTCTAGAGTTTGAAGACCAACCATTCCTGTTACGAATAGAGATGGATACATATATGGGTAATATCCGTACAGTCGTTTGTAAATGTGCCTACAGAACTTCCTCTGCACTCTTTCTAGCATAGTGTTTTGTTCTTATTTGAAAGAATGCATTAAAATAAGCATATTTTATAAATTGAAGTTTTTTTAAAACCTACTAATTTAGGAGTTAGAGTGGTGCAAAGTTGCAAAATTTTCCCGTAGCATTACTAAGGCGCCAGAGACAGAAAGCGATATCGACGGAGCCCCGCTTATTACAGAAACTGCACAGAATAGGAGCCTTCGGCCGTTTGAAGATACCTAACGAACCTAACCTATACCTATATAAAAGTCGTCATTTTGTATCCTAGACCGTTTGCGAGACACGCGTTAATTTTATTAAAGTGCTAGTGCCATTTACTAATCTTAGAACCCTAATATCTCAGTAAATATGAATGGAAAAGAAAAAGTTTACATAACAAAAGATCCTTATTTAAACGTGTTCTATATGATTTATCAATATTAACATAGGTTATATTGGTAAAAAAAATCATCGTAAATTTATTAAGTCTCTGGCGCCTTAGTAAATACTATGGGAAAATTCGCAACTTCGTACTGCTCTAACTCCTAAATAAGTAGGTTTTTCAAACAACTTCATTCTATAAAAGATGCTTATTTTAATGCAATCTTTCATGTTTTTAAATTACAAACACTCAAAAATAATAAATGAAAATTTTTGTTAAAAATTTTCTAAGTCCTAAAATGGTCCATACACAAACCACTAAACTTGCTCTTGCTTGGTGGCCTTGAGGAACGGGACAATGACGTCATCTTTTTCGTGCATGCTGCCCGTAGTAACGAGTTATTAGACGTTATCACGTCAAAAAACCTTTAATTCGGTATTAGTAGATTTGGTAGTAACTTTGAATATTGACTGGTATCCCCAAATAATGACAGTGATGACGTCATTCAAATAATTTTGACAGTGGCAATAAGTGCGAGAGGGACACCAGCCCCAACTTTACCCTCTCATATGGACACACTTTTTGGCCTAACAACTCAATCTAGCTTAATAATATATAAATCTATGGACTTTTCTTATTTTCTGGATAATCAAAATCATAAGGGCCCGCGCAGACGGGCGACACAACTTTTTTGTCTGCGGCGATCGGTCTATGGGCTAGTATGAAAGTGCGCACACGTTGCGACGCAACTTTTTTGTCTGCGGGTTCGGCGACAAGCCTGCGACACGTAGTATCTTCTTAGTAGTTTGTGCCTGCGACGCAACTGTCTCCCTCCCTATTGGTTTCAATGCAAGTGCGCACACGGCGACAAAATAGTTGCCGGTCGGTTTCATTTTGACAGTTAACAACAACAACATACTACGTATACCGCCTGGGCGAACGTATGTTATTATTAGAAAAAAATATAATTTAAATGCCGATTGTTGAATTCGACATTGATATTTGTCGTTTGATTGAAGAAGTAGAGGAAAGACCGACTTTATATGACAAGAATTTAAAATAATATTCCGACAATATTGAGAAAAACGATGCCGGGTTGTAAAATTCTAACCAGTTCATCAAAACTTTTAGGCCGGCAACGCCGGCAACAGACAGTCTTAAAAATTCATAATCTTAGAAAAGATTTGTATGCAAACTGACACTGACAGATCTGTCAGTTTGAACTGTCAGGAAATTTGCTCGTTTCCTTTACAAGAGGAAGTTTGGGTTTTACCCTTATCTCTATCCTTCTTTGTTCGTCAGCGGCATGGTCGGGTTGGATACACTAGAGTTGCGGAGGAAAATGTTGCTCCTGGGGCATTTTTATAAGCTACTGTGCAACCAAGTATCTAACCCGACTGCGCTAGCACGGATAGGTTTGTCTGTGCCGCCCCCTCGCCGGCTCGGAGTGGAAGGGGAGGGCGGGGCGGTGGTGTCGCGGCGGCGCCGGCGCCTGTTCGCGTGTCCGTCGACGCGCACGCGCTGGGCCGCAAACGCTCCAAGAGCTCTGCAAGAGCTATTGCTCTTTTAAATGACATAGCATCTGCATATATTAGTTTTAGTTTACTACCCTTGATGCCGATATTTTTTTTGATCCATCTTACCAAATTATGAAATGTATTAATGAAGTTTTGATTTTTGGATAGGCTCTCAATTTCATGAAAAAAGAAAAAGTTGCGTCCGTAGTATCTTCTTAGTAGTCTGTGGTTGCGTTGCTGTCGTTCCCGTGTGCGCACCTTGGAAATTGTCGCAAGGAGTGACGACAGAGACAAAAAAGTCGTCGAGTGACTTTGTCGCCCGTCTGCGCGGTCCCTAATAATCAATTCAATAAGGCTCCGCGCACACGGGCGACAAAACTGTTTTGTCTCCGTCGCTCGGTCTATGGGCTAGTATGAAGGTGCGCACACGAGGCGACCCAACTTTTCATACAAATACGACGGAGACAAAACAGTTTTGTCTCCCGTCTGTGGGGGGCCTAAATATCAATCACATTATTATATCCTCTAAGTAAGGCTCCGCGCACACGGGCGACAAAACTGTTTTGTCTCCGTCGCTCGGTCTATGGGCTAGTATGAAGGTCTGCGCACACGAGGCGACGCAACTTTTCATACAAATACGACGGAGACAAAACAGTTTTGTCTATTGTCTCCCGTCTGTGGGGGGCCTAAGAGCGAAAGCTAGAGTTATTACTTTTCGCTGTCAATTATGTGAAAAGTTTCAAGGTCGTGGTGTGGAGCGGTCGTGTGTTAGCTACAGTAGGTAACAGTAGCTAACAGTAAAGCTAGGAACACACTACGCGGACGTCCGTCGTAAATCGACCGCGGACGGGAATCTGGACAATGGAAATACACATAACCGTGCAAACTATCGGTCGACGGACGCGGACGTGGCCTTGAGCGCACGGACGTCCGATCGAAATCTGGCTCTCTGGATGTTTTGTTCCGTGCACACTGATAGGTCGCGGTCGCGGTCGTTTTACGACGGACGTCCGCGTAGTATGTTCCTAGCTTAACTGTTTAGCTGGGACGCTATTGCACAACACCCTGCATTTTATGATTAAGCACTGAGACTTGGCACAGGTTGTTCCTTGGGTGCCCCTTTGTAGATAAAGATCGGGAGGCATCGAGAGCCCCCCTTAATTTAGGAGGGAAGAGGGGGGGAAGGCTGGCGCCGCCGCGCTTCCTTTGAAACCATATTTCTCTAAAACTATACAAAATAGGGCATGCGATATATCATTTTCGGATAAATGAAGGACGAGGAATTCATTTTTGTAACAAAAAAAAATGTACTTTAGAACAAAAATACAAAATAAAACGAGATTTTTTTTTATACATATTATTGCACTTTTTATAAAAACCGTAATAGTTGTTTTAAAATAAAAAATATTATTTAATAGCTACATTTAATCTAGTTTTAGAAAATGTATAATTTGTTATAGAAATATATTATAGGACGAGTGATAAAAAATGATTTACATCGCCCGATAGGGTGATTTGAATGCTCATTTCAATAAGTTTTGTCGATGATTTCAGGTATAATCACTATTTTTAACACACGAAAGCTGTAATCATTGTAGTTTATGGTTATTTTAGTGATTAATGTACTTAAAATAAAATAAAAATACAAACATTTAAAAAAATACTTATTAAAAATGTGATAATTTTTTTTAACATTATCCTATTTTGTTCTTTCTACACAATATATATCTAACAGCAATAAATATCAATAAAAAGCCACATTTATTCAGTTTATAAAAATGTACAGTTTGTTATATAAATATATTACGAAACGCGAGATAAAAAATAATGAAAATGAAAATTTTAATGTACGGGTCAGCTTGCATTATTCGATGAGGTGAGGTAAAGGTACTACCCGCTATGCAGTGGAGTTCGTCTAGTAATACAGAAATATACTTGTTCTAATAACGTTTACACATGTAGGTATATCACGACCCAGTACAGAAAATTGTAAAAGTCCTATAATATAAATTAAATAAATAAATAAATATTATAGGACATTCTTACACAGATTGACTGAGGCCCACGGTAAGCTCAAGAAGGCTTGTGTTGTGGGTACTCAGACAACGATATATTTAATATATAAATACTTATATACATAGAAAACATCCATGACTCAGGAACAAATATCTGTGCTCATCACACAAATAAATGCCCTTACCGGGATTCGAACCCGGGACCGCGGCGCAGCAGGCAGGGTCACTACCGACTGCGCCAGACCGGTCGTCAAAATATAGTCAATATAGTTTATTTTGATTGTAAAATAAAATTGCATGTGACTCATATTGTAAAAAAAATGTCTTAATCACGTTCTCCTCTCCTAAAGCAGTTCTGCATGCATAGGCTTGAAGATTTTTTAGTTTACTAGCAGAACTTAGTTACTTCCTTTGGGCCCCCTTAAATCGGTTTTACCCATCCATAAAAGATAAAATAAAAATCGTCATATTCTTCCTTTCAGTATCAATGATAGTTAGTTATTGCGCAATAGTGCCATAAAAAATAAACTAGATTCGTATTAGCATTAAACATTAATGATTTTTGAACTAAGACATTGCTTTTGTACAAAGGAGAACCTCAAAAAATGGTCTGACTAGACGAAAACATGTGTATCGGGGCTAGTACTCAAGGCTCTCAAAAAGTGTAGCTATGTATAGTCTGTAACATGAATAGTCTGAATTTAATTATGTATATATCACAACATCACTGCATAAGCACATCAGCTCCGAACATTTAATTTAAAAAGTCTTTTTTTACGGTTGCAGCTTACGCGGCACTGTTTTTTTACACCTGCATCCGACAATTTCGAGGCATGTTTCTGCAGCAACAGGCAACGTTGCGGGCAAGTAGGCTCCCAAATCCCAATTGTTACAGACTTTCGTCCAGCCACAAGTAGCAAATACTTAATGGCAAATTTTGAATTGGGTTTAGTTGACCCCATACATGGACACCTTGATATACCTATAACCCTTACAAAAATGGTGTAAGGCAGCTTTTGTCGGTGAAATGCTGTTAATTTGGCGGTATTTTTTGGTTAATAACTATTTTCGGCACTCGTTAACCAAAGTACAGGACGCAGATCTGGAATAATAAATATGTCAAGTAAGAATTATCCATAAATTATGCAAATCATATAGATAACTACTATTTCACAAGATGTATTAGGATCAGATGTATATATCTGACCTATCATATCAATCGATAATTTCATGTGATATAAATAGTTAAATTCAGACTATATAGGAGTATGTTGTTTAATTTGAAGTACTCTAAATAACTACACTTTTTGAGAGCTTTGAGTACCTTTACCTCACCTCATCGAATCATACAAGCTGACCCGTACCGTACATCAAGATCGCCCTGCCACGTCACTTTCATTATTTTTTATCTCGCGTTTCGTAATATATTTAAATAACAAACTATATATTTTTATAAACTACATAAATGTGGCTTTTTATTAATATTTATTGCTTTTAGATATATATTGTATATAAAGAACAAAATAGGGTAATGTTATAAAAAAGTTATCAAATTTTAATTTTTTTTTTAATTTTTGTATTTTTTTATTTTAAGTACATTTATCACTAAAATAGCCCTAAACTACAATGATTACGGCTTTCGTGTGTTAAACATAGTGATTATACCTGAAATCATTAACAAAACTTATTGAAATGAGCATTCAAATCACCCTATCGGGTGATGTAAATTATTTTTTATCACTCGTCCTATAATATATTTCTATAACAAATTATACATTTTCTAAAACTAGATAAATGTAGCTATTAAATAATATTTTTTATTTAAAAAAAACCATTACAGTTTTCATAAAATGTGCAATAATATGTATAAAAAAAAATCTCGTTTTTAGATTTTCCCATTTTATTTTGTATTTTTGTTCTAAAATACATTTTTTTGTTCCAAAAATGAATTCCTCGTCCTTCATTTATCCGAAAATGATATATCGCATGCCCTATTTTGTATAGTTTTAGAGAAATATGGTTTCAAAGGAAGCGCGGAGGCGCCAGCCTTCCCCCCCTCCTCCCTCCTAAATTAAGGGGGGCTCTCGATGCCTCCCGATCTTTATCTACTCAGGGCCACCCAATGAACAACTGTGCCAAGTCTCAGTGCTTAATCACAAAATGCAGGGTTCCCATACAAGACATAGCAATAGCGTCCCCAGTAGTTGACATGAGAAAAGTTTGGGTGGTGTTCAGCATGGACCTAATATTATACGGACGGACGTAACGCTCAATACTCAAAAAATGTGATTCTGTGATTCTATTGCATGTGTTGCGTACGTACACTTCGCGCTTGTGTGCACCCCGCGCGGCGTACGTTGGTTAGAAGAGTTATTACTGGTTGTTTATACTGTGATTGTGTGTAACTCGGCGTATAAGAATATTGCAAACTGTACTACGTTGCACAATGTAAGTAGATACTACCTACTAGTGTAACAGCGACATGATTATTAAAGGGAATGTTATGTAAAACAATGGAAACATTCTTATAAAAAGTTTATATTTCGTGTTAGGTTCTTAGCTTCTTAGGCGTTGGCGACGATCCAGTCGGTGTATCTGCTGACGCGGGCGTTGACACCGGGGAATTCGGCGTGGGCGCACTGGTAGCCCCAGGACACGATGCCGACAAGCACGTCGGTGGGCTGAGCAGTGTGCACGTCGGTGGGCTGAGCAGTGTGCACGAGCGGGCCGCCGGAGTCGCCCTGGCAGGCGTCCTTGCCTCCGACGTGCAGGATGCCGGCGCACAGCATGTTGTCGGTTATGTCGGGCCAGCGCGAGAAGCCGGGTTGGGTCTTCAGCCAGGCGTACTGGGAGGCGCAGTATTCTTGGTTGATGATGTTGATGTCCACATGCTGGAGCTGCTCAGGAGCTTGACCGTTGCTCTGCGATATAAAAACGGTATAAACAAAACAACATCGGCTAATGTAAAAACTTTTTAACAAAAAATAAAACCGCCTTCAAAAATAAGCGCGTTACAAAACACGGAGAAACTAAAAAGCCAAAAATAATAAACCAGACCTGTTTGCCCCTCCCAACCATACGCAGGCTGGCCCCGCCTTCAAAAATAATTGATTTGTTTATAATTTGGATGTTTGAATTCAAAGGTTTATTATTTTTGGCTTTTTAGTTTCTCCGTGTTTTGTAACGCGCTTATTTTTGAAGGCGGTTTTATTTTTTGTTAAAAAGTTTATTTATTTGTTGATTTTTAGTGGTTCCTAGTGATATTATATGTATCAGTCTGAATATATGTACAGTAGTGAAAGAATTATCCTTTAACTCCTAACCATTGAGGAGTTGACCTTCCATCATCAGCTCAGCCACATAAAATTACTACCGTCAGGCGTAAATACTGGTGTACCTTTGAAAAATACACTAAAAACCTTACATGTGCCTATAACATTTGAAGAGTTCCCTCGATTTCTCCAAGATCCCATCATCAGACCCTGACTTGGTCTCAATGGGACCATCTCGGGGTTATACCCGTTCGATCAAAAAAAAAAATTTTGAAAATCGATCCACGATTCTCGGAGATATCGAGTAACATACATACAAAAAAAAAAAAAACATTCAGTCGAATTGAGAACCTCCTCCTTTTTTGAAGTCGGTTAAAAAAAATTGCCAAGTCTCTATATCATATTGTTTTGTTTTTGGGCATTTCTCAGGAGGCGCGTTTAACTTTATACGTGTCCGAGGCAAAAAACGTCAAAACGGACTGTTCTAAAAATCTGAATTAAATCAGGCATAATCTTTAACCTCTTTTCTATTTGGTACACCATAACATTATTTATTTATTATTTGTATGATATGAGTAATAAAATATTAAATGCGAAAAGTGACCGTCGGTGGGCGTGTCCCGCACTCAGAATTTGCAAAACAAAAAATCATAACTCAAAATGGAGTTGTTGATCGCAGTTGTTATAGATATTCACGTATAAGGTATTAGTTAACCTATCATATTTTCTGTATAAAAATAATATGTTAGCTAAACTCACCGAGTAAAGACAAATTTACCATGTGTCCCGGGCTAGTGACTGATTTCGGTGTAATTTTATAAACATGACATTACTCTTACAAATTAGTAGATCAGGGTGGCTAGCCGAATGGCACAATCGCTCACGAAACGCTCACGAAACGAAGCGCTAGTAGATATCTATCTCTATCGCGCTTGCGTATTGGCGCGACAGAGCCAGCGGCGTATCGCTTTCGTTTGGCGTCGGAGAAATGCCATTCGGCTACGGGGCCAGGGACGTAGTGGCACAAATATAGTTAGTTTTAGCTATGTTTTAACCATTCAGTGTAGAGGAGATGCAGTACCGTTTTATAAAGTGGACTTTTTGAAGGTTTCTCAGTCGCTCGCAGGGTTTGGTCCCATGTTTTTTAAGATTCGGTGGATCAATTTACTCCCACTGTTTAGGTCCATTTGTCGTTATGTAAGGTACTAACAAATCCTTGAAAGTATGTTATTACGTCATTATAACATCTCCTCTGTATTATGCATGCTATTGCAGTTATCTCCAAAAAAGCTATAACATTTGATATCAGTGGAGTTGATTTCATGGTTTCGATGGATTTTTTGACCACCGATATCAAAAAAAGTGACCACCGACTTCGATTGACATTGTAAACTGATTAAATGTCCATTATTTTCTAATATTTCATACTTAAATAGTAGGGTATACCTTGTAAAAACATAGAACTATGTTTCTAAACAAATTAAGCCACTCTATGGGTACAAACTTCTCTACTCGATAATGACTAGCATATTATCATGTTAAATTTAGTAAAATTGCGCGATTGTGAGCCTTTTTACATGACCTGTCATCGAATTAAAATGAAAAATATCATTAAATTGAATAATAAGTTATATATTAAGTTGAAATGTGGAATAATGTATAAAAAATTGAATTCGGTGGGGAAAATTGATTAGAGTGCCCATACATAATTTCGGTGATTTTAAAATGTCAGATTTCTTACAAACTATAAGGTTCTAATGGAGGCCTCCACCACCAATATTTTTTATATTTAGGCTAGATTTTAGTAAATTGACTGACATATCAATAAAGTAATAAATAAAAATCAGCACCGAAATCAGGCACCGAACGTCATCCCTGAGAACCGCCCTTTTAAAGTCCACTACATAATTCTCATTAAGCTCAACGGATAGTCTTCCTTCGTCCTCATGTGTCTACTACATGAAACCAGATGGATATGTAATTTAACTTACGGAGAGGGTGCCCCATCCGAGGGTGGTGACTACGGTGCCATCGGGGAGGTTGTAGTTGGCGCCGCCGACGCTCACAACAGCGATGTTGTTGCTGAAGGAGGCGGGGGTGGAGAGGCGGATGATGGCGATGTCGTGGTTGAGGGTGGCGCTGCTGTAGCCGGAATGCAGAATCAACTGGGACACTAGGTGCTCGACGCCGCCGCTCGATGCCCGCGAGGTGCCGAGGCGAACACGCCACTCGTTGGCACGATCACCCCTAGTACACAAAGAAAGCCAATTCAAAATTAGAATACACAATAATTATTCTGTATATACTGCTAATACCTACGACAATGAAGGAAGTAGGCATCCAAATTTTTTTCGAATCAAAATACAATTTATAAGTCAGACGATCAATGTACTTTAATTTTACTCCTGGATCATACGCCGATATTACACAGGAACACAAGATATAAGTACACGATATTGTGGTTTCGCTGTAGACTTGTAGAGCATACCTACTTGTCTGGTAGTAGGTATGCGCCGTATGACCATTAGACAGAAATATACATTTTCTGCATAAATCCTCTATTATTTTAATTACCTATAGTAACGAATGACAGACATGTGAACTTACTCGTAGCAATGGGCCGCTGAGAGGACGGACCGGGAGTTGATGAGGGATCCTCCGCACCACTGTTCCCAGAACGTGCCCCACAGCAAGTACTGCATGTTGCTGATGTAGGGGTAGTTGTCCACGGTGGTGGGAGTGCCCCCCACGATACGTTGTGGGTTCTTATGGGCCGCTGCAAAAAACATCGTTTTAGGAATCATTAGATTGGAACATTGGAAGTACTGCGAAAATCTCAGAGCAAAAATACACCCTTTTGCTTGGTAGGTACTTAATTATTATTATTCAGTAGGTGCACACCTCCGTAACTTATTGGTAGGTACCTACTATAATTGTCCCGAGTATTTGCAGGCGGCATTTTTATAATTAGTGTTTATATAGCCTGCCATGTAGAGGCGGCGCCAAATTCGAACTTCGTGAAATCCAAAAGGCGCCAAGTTTCGTTTTTTGAAAAAAGTCGAAACCCGGCGCGGCGCTACTGCAATGTATCACTACTTCAAAAACAACACCTAAATATGCCAAAACCTTCCAGCCGTTTAAGCTGCGAGATTTTGGAACGAAACCAAAGCAATGGTTCAAAATGAAAAGGCGTGGAAGGATCTCGTGGAGGCTTTATTATGCTCCAAGAGGTTGTGGTAGGACAAGCAACAACCATAAACTAACAATTGATGCTGACATCAATTCTTACTTCTTATTCTTCTTAAAGTTTCGGAAAAGGGTTTTTATTTTCTGCAACAAAGATCCAAATGGCTATTTTATTTTCTTCTGTAAGTACTACGAGAGAAAACTATCACTTTGCAGTTTTGAAATGTTGTTTTATAACCTTCCTCGGGTGAAAACCGCATGAAAATCCGTTCAGTATTTTTGAGTTTATTGCGAACACACGTACACACAGACACATTGAATCGTTGAATAAAAACACAAATTTAAGAAGCTTACCTGCGGCCAAGCCCAGAAGGGCGAAGAAGACCAAAGCACGCATGGTTCTGGTGGCTATCGACATGAAGTGAAATGCAAAATGTTGAGTATATATACCCGATTGCACTTCTTATCAAGTACTAATCAGCTTAGAATTTGATAGGATATATTAATTATACCTACTAAGATACCTTTTAGGTGCAACGGTTACCATTCGCGTGATAGATAATTTTATTATTAATTATCAAAGATCGTTATCAGGGTGCACTTTTCGTGGCAAGTGGTACGGTTGGCAAAAAAAAACAAATACATTTAAATATTCACTTTGTTCTTAACTACAAAATAAATACTTACCTTCTTAGGATTACACCTATATTTTTAAAACAATATACGTCAAATGACATTAATTATGTATGCCATAAAAATACATTACGCGAAGTGTAATTATATTATTTAAATCCAAATAATCAAATGCACTCTAGATACGACTAATTATCTAGAATTGTTATTCAAGTAGTTCAAGTCAAAAGTAGTGCACGAAGTAAGTCGAGCACGGAGAAGTATAATAAAGTGCATGAATAATCTCAGTATCTTCATTCACAGTATGGATATGACACAATACCTAGATTTTATAACAACCTTCTTGTAACTTCTGTCAACGTAGAAAGGTCATTTAGTTATTTAATAGTTATTTGTTATACAAGGGGGCAAAGTTGTATTTTAACGCCGAGTGTGGAATTGAGAAACGAGCAAGTGAAAGGATTATATAGTTGAACCACGAGCGAAGCGAGTGGTTCGAGAATAGAATCCTGAACTTGCTAGTTTTTTAACACACGAGAAGTAAAATACATTTGCACCCGAGTGTAACACAAAACTTTTCCCCTCACTATAGCGAGGAAACTACAACGCAAAAAATCCGTTTATCACTGCTTCCAGTAGTTCCACAGCTGGTAAATCATCTTTATTACTAGATTCACCTACTTTTATCAATTTTAAAGCAGTTAATTTGACTTTATTCAAGGTCAAATTACTTTACCCACTAGTGAATAAAACGCGTTTTTACCCGCTGGTATTAAAGGACAAAACACGTGTTTCCGAGCTAGTGAGGGGAAAAATGGATTTTTTCTAATCGACGTGAACGACTGACAGCCAAATATGTTGAACAAATTTTAGTTATTTATTCAATGTAATTTGGCTAAGTAATTATAAATATGTATATATTTCATAATTTGTTAAGTATATGTAGTGTTTTAAATACTTGTGTATTTGTTTTTTTGTCAACTATACTCTGCCACCAATACAGCACGCTGATAACGATCTTTATTAATTATCTGCCCTGCCTGTCTAAAGATCGCGTGCCAATAATGTTATCTACCAGCAAAATAAATTTATAGTTTAAAAAACACTAGAAAAACACGCTTTTATAAATGCACGTAAAAGCCAAAAATAAATTATGGATCGTTCAAGCGCTGTAACAGGAAACACTTTGTAGGTATAACTTGCTGAGAAATCAAGTTAAGCTATGTTACGAGAAGCAGTTTACATAGATTGGCGCGCTAACTGGACTTGCAGCACGACTGAAGCGCCCCACGCTTTTACAATCAAATATTATAATTAAAAGCACATAGTTTACTCTTCATCCCAGAAATAGAGAAAACTTGAACGATCCATAATTTATTTTTGGCTTTTACGTGCATTTATAAAAGCGTGTTTTTCTAGTGTTTTTTAAACTATAAATTTATTTTATACTTTTTAGTCGTTAATAATGAAATATCTTTAAAATTTAAACATAAATGTCAGCTTAGAACAATCTAGCTCTTCTATCTGGAGAGCACTAAGTGATTTTACTCTACTCAGGGCATCCTAATGCTAGTTGGCATAATTGATATTTAGCCTATTTTTGTTTAAGCCTAAAACTCATTTATTCTAACCATCTTTTTACCTTTTTTCAAATGGCCAATGGTTACTTGGCATAACGCTCATATAACCTATTTGTGGTAGGTAGGGTCAGGTAAGTGTGCTTCACTTTCAGAGAACGGTGGGAACGCGAGCAGTCAGGCTCTAGTGACGAGTCGGACTCCGCGTCTGCTCCGGCGCTGCGGGTAAATCAGCCCCTTCGCCCTTGCGTATTTGCTACGGCGGGCCAGGGCTGCTTCCCCTCCGCGCCTCTGGCCTTTAACATACACTCTAGGGGTAGGACAGACAAGACCACGTGGATAGTGGGGTGCTCTGATTCGGATTTGGTCTTAAAGATTATTTATTAGTACTCATTTTTGTGGCAGCAGTTCGTTTTTCGAAGGTCGCAGTTCTAACCTAACCTAACCCACTTTGGTGGCAGCAGTTCGTTTTTCGAAGGTCGCAGTTCTAACCTAACCTAACCCAATTTTGTGGCAGCAGTTCGTTTTTCGAAGGTCGCAGTTCTAACCTAACCCCCACTTTTGTGGCAGCAGTTCGTTTTTCGAAGGTCGCAGTTCTAACCTAACCCACTTTTGTGGCTGTATCGTCCTCTTTTAATATATTGTATCAAAAGGAGGAGTTCTGTAATAAATAAAACAACTATTTCTCTGTACGGCATTCTCCGACCTCTCACACTTGGTGCCATCTTGACAGCAACTGAGTGTTGCCAGTACACCGCCATTTATTAGAATACCACATCTCTTCCTTTTTAACAAATTTTAAATTAAAACAATGCATGAACCATTTATGAAATTACCAAGAGTGCATCGCGCACTAATCAACAGTTTAGCTTCAAACAAATTCAATAAATGCATTGTTGTCGCCGAGAGATGGCAGCACTGGTTGACGTCGGCTGACGTCACATCCGAGCAAGCAGAGCTGGGCCGACGGGTTCTCACGCCACCGAGTTGACGTGGAAGGGAGAACACCGGCGCGCCTCACTTTGTACTGGACTTCGAGCGAGAACGGGTCTTAGTGATTACTTGTACATTTCTGAATAGAAAGTGATTATATATTATTTACCAATTGATATTCGTGCCTTTTATTAATATCAGAAGTGCTCGACCTGCGCCATGGCGCCAAAAAGGAAAAGTAGGGAAATAAGTCGTAAAAGTAGAAGTAAAAATAAAAGTTCTCATAGAAAACGTAAACGTAAAGACAGTTCGAGCTCGGAGTCAAGCACGTCTCGAAGCAGTTCGTCGTCAAGTAAGTAGTAGTAGCAGCAGCTCTGGAGACAACAGGCGACATCGGCGGAAAACCAAGCGAAGTCGTAAGCGCTCCGAAACCGTGAGTCAGAATGCATTATTATCGTCGGTCATTCCAGAATTTGATCCCTTGATTGATGATATATCTATGTGGCTAAATGTTGTTGATGCTAATGCTCGGGCTTTCGGTTGGTCAGATAAAGTAATTAAATATCAGGCGTTACAAAAGCTTCGAAATACTGCAAAAACTTGGTACGATTCGTTACAAAAAAACCGTACGTGTTGGACTTCTTGGGACTGGAAAGATTGGCGCAATGAAATGTTAGATACGTTCCAAATAAATAGAAATATGTTCACATTGTTATCGGATTTAATGAGTGCTAAACCCACGGAAGGGCAATCGTTGTATGAGTTCTACTTCCAGCAAAAAAGTAAGATTGATCGGCTGCGACTTGCGTTTAAAGAGAAGGATGTGGTTTCGATTATAGTAGGGACAATAGGCGATAAAAATATTTGTACAGCGGCAGAGGCGGGCAATTTCCAATATTGTGAGGAATTAGCTTCATTTTTACATGGAAAAACATATTCGACGGTAGAAGCGAAATTGTTAAATAAAAATAATACAATGAATGTGACACATAAACAGCAAACTTCTCGGTCTAACAATGGTGGGTCGGTTTTTAGAAAAATAGAACAAACCAATAATCAGGGCTCTGTTAGTATCGACCATTCGCAGACAAGAATTACTTGTTTTTCTTGCGGTGAAGTGGGGCACAAAAAGATTGATTGTAATCAAAAAGACTCCATTAAATGTAACTTTTGTCAAAAACCGGGACATTTAGAGGCGGTGTGTAGATCCAAACCGAAAACAAAGACCGAGAAGTCGGCTGAAGTGAAGTTTATTAGTAAGTACGTCTAATACGAAAGAAAATTTTTATAAAGATGTGTATCTAAATGATTGTAAACATCAAGCTTTTATTGATATGGGCAGCGCGTGCTCATTAATGGAATCGGATCTGGTTGCAAAGTTGAAGTTAGTACCGCGAAAGTTAGACGTGCCGGTTACGCTGACGGGATACAAAAAAGAGATATGTAGTGAGGTTACGGAAGTAGTATCAGTGACGCTCAAATTGGATAAAGTTCGTTTAGAGGTGGATTTTTATGTGATAAACGAGTTATCTGGATGTGACACTTTAATAGGTAGAAATTTTACCGAAAATGAAAATATTATGTATACCAGAGTGGGCAACACATTGATGTTTCAACCAATTACAAAAGAACAGATTTGTTTGATTGAAACATCAATGTTCAATGCCGATAATGCAGAACATGTACAAATTCTAAATAAACTTTTTACAAAATATCCGAAATGCGTAGCAAATGACTTATCCAATTTGGGGGAAACATCATGCGTGGAGCTCGACATTGAAGTTACTACGAACAAGCCTGTATGTCAGCGACCATATCGTATGTCGGAATCGGAAAAGAAAGTTACCCGCGAAATAGTTGACGATTTATTGAAAAACAATATAATACGTGAGAGTAACTTACCGTACGCGAGCCCGGTGTTATTAGTTGACAAACCCAATGGCCAGAAGCGATTGTGTGTCGACTATAGACAATTAAATAAAATAACTGTAAAGGAAAAATACCCGATGCCGATTGTTGAAGATTTGATAGATAGAATGCGCGGATGTAAATATTTTACATCATTAGATCTAAAGTCTGGATATTATCAAATTAAAATTAAAGATGAGGCTATCCCCAAATTTGCGTTCATTACATGTGATTCAAAGTATGAATTTTTACGGATGCCGTTCGGAAATTGTAACGGACCGGCGGTTTTTCAGAGATTGATGGACACGGTACTGGGTAAACTTAGATTTGGACGAGTTATATGTTTCATGGACGATTTATTAATAGCGACAGAGACACTAGATGAAAACATACAATGTCTAGAGTCAGTTTTGAGTCTGTTACAAGAAAATGGTCTAACAATTAATTTAGAAAAATGCAATTTTTTTCAAAACAAAATTAACTTTCTCGGATATGATATATCGGGCGAAGGCGTCCGACCGGGCACGAAAAAACTGTCAGCAATCAAAGATTACCCAATACCTGAAAATGTCCATCAAGTTAGGCAATTTCTTGGTCTAGTAAATTTTTTTCGAAAATTTGTCAAAAACTGTGCAGTTTTGTGTAGTCCTTTGACAAAACTGTTAAAAAAAAAGGCGTAACCTGGGAATGGGGTGAAGAGCAAAATAAAGCTGTAAACGCATTAAAACATGAGTTATTAACAAACGCGCTGCTTACTATATTTGACCCCAAATTACCGATAATTTTATACACTGACGCGTCTCGTGATGGAATCGGGTGTATAGTGGTACAAGTTACAAAAGATGGTGAAAAACCGATTTATTTCTATAGTCGACAGACAACAGTCGAAGAAAAAAAATACCATTCGTTTGAACTCGAGTTTTTGGCCATTGTCGTGAGTTTGAAGAAGTTTAGGCATTATTTGTTGGGAAACGAATTTAAAATCGTAACTGATTGCAATGCGGTGCGGTATACTATTATGAAGCAAGAAATTAATTCGCGAATAGGTAGGTGGGTACTACAAACACAAGAGTTCAATTTTGAAATTATACATAGACCTGGAACGCAAATGCAACACGTGGACGCGCTAAGCAGAAATCCAGTTGGTAATTCCGCGGCCCCTGTTAATGAAAGTGTGATGGCCATAAATGTTTTAGAGTCTGATTGGCTATTGTCAGTACAATTGCAAGATCCGTGTATATGCTCAATTAAGGATATCTTAGCGTCAGGCGAGGCCGAGTCGCATAAACAAATTTTTAACAACTACGAATTGCTGGGAAATAAAGTTTACCGTAGAACTGAATATGGTAGGAGATGGTTAGTACCTAAACAATGCATATGGCAGGTGATAAGGGCTAACCACGACGATATAGGGCATTTTGCTGTAGACAAGACGATTGAACGCATAAAAAGTAAATATTGGTTTTCTCACATGAAAAAGATTGTAACAAAGTATGTAAATAACTGTGTTAACTGCATTTACAGTAAAAATGTTCATGGAAGAAAAGCTGGTAAATTGTTTCCTATACCTAAATATGCTAGGCCGTTCCACACCTTACATATATACCACTTGGGACCCTTCGTGAAAACCACAAAAAGGAATACCTACTTGTTAGTCATTGTTGATTCATTTACAAAGTTCGTTTTTATAGCCCCGGTGCGAAACACTCCCGTTAAGCAAGCAGAACTTGCGGTAACATTGCTCAATGCTACATCTGGGAGCTTGAAACTTACAATTGCAAGCTTGAAACGTTTGAGCAACGTTTGAGCCATATTGATGTTAAACGCTTTCGGCCGCGCTGTAGATAAACCCTGTAAGTTTCCCAGATCGGATTTTTACAACTTTCTATAACTTTGAATAGCAATGTTGCTGATACATTGAAATATAAACTTACTAGAAAGTTATGACGAAAACTTTTAAGAAGTTCATTTTTGTACATTGCATCAATAGCACATTATGCAACTTGTCCGTAACATACATGCTATTCATTGCGGCAATGTTACATTCATAATACACCAAAAAGTTTGATGTTGTATATTGTATTGACTTTTCACCGATACCTTTCAATGCGTTACAAATATAACATTGCTTTAATAACTCTAATGAAGTTCCTTGCAAGTTACGCATGTAATGTACCTAAAAGTAGCTCTCATAATGTTTCATTTGAAACTTCTGGAAATGATTATATTTGGTATGTTGTGTCAACAAATCACTGGTAACTTTTGTGAAAGTTACTTGTGAACCGTTCACACAATATTTCATAGGGATATTTGAGGGAACGTGATTTTTGTGGTTGATAGGACGTCACAAATATAACTGCCCGCAAGGTGCTCTGCAAGCTGCGTGAGCCTGAGCGAGCCTCGTGCGGCTGCCAGCTGCCGGTTCAAAGAGAACTCGCTTGATTCGATCGCGATTCTATTGAAACAAGCTAGATTCTCTCCAAAAGCCGACAGCCAAAGGCTAGCGCGCGAGTACGCTCGACAGGTTCGGATCCGTGCGCAGCTTACAGATACTACCCAGCATAATTTTAATGATTATGTATGATCAAAATAACTATAAACGAAAAAGTCAAACTTAAAAAATACCTCACACAAAAATCATTGATTGTAAAACAAAAACATGGATATACAGACAACATAATTATTTTATTTAAAGTTTTTTCTTCAGACCGCAAAAACAGCACCATACTAATGAAAAATGATATGAATACTTATGTAGAGTTAGACATTTGAATTGAACATAAATGTTATCATAATACACACAAACACTATTTTAAAACACTGCGTGAATACTACGACGGTTAAGAGCCCGCAGGACCCGAGCTCCTTCTCATATTTGAGGAGACCACCCGTCGCGCTGAAGAGGCGTCACTAAGGCCGTTCGCAGACGCACCTTCTCAAGTCCTCCTCGCCTCAAGTGACATACCTGCAAAAAAATAAATTCATTCAATCTATAATTCTGATTGTACACATGAAACATGAGTTTGCCGCTGATGAGATGAAGGATTTATGATAATTATTTTGTATGATTTAACTTATTGATTATTTGTTTGTCCTTTCCAGTACTCGGGACCATGGGGTCCCGGACATTTGGGAGGCATGTGTGGGGCCGAAGCCAACAGCACGGCCTCTGTGCTGTTGGCTTCGGCTGTGCTTTCTAGACAATTTACTCTAAATGTAATGTGACACTACCCGGCGATTATCCCTGTCCGCACTATAGTAATGCACCCAAGGACAAGCGCCGGTTAGTGTAGAACTATTGATAGAAAAAGGTAAATAAAAGAAACCGGGCTATTAGGTTGAATTGCTGGTGGACTTGTAACCGGTACTATGGGAGACTATGGCACCTGCCTTGATCATATTATGTTATAAAAACATGAAAAAATAGGCAGGCGGTGACTAGCCAATTATTATTATTTGCCTGCTCTCATCCTGCACAGTCTCCAATACGTCTGCACGATTTCTTAGAAACTGATAAGTCTTCAAGAGGAGACTTTGCAGTGTGGTTTTGTACATGGAATTTTCCTGTACTTAAAATATTTTATACCATACAAAATTACAAATGAAGCATTAGATAATTATAAGAAACACATTGGCAAAAGTTATTTTTAAATCAAATTTCTATTGAATATGTCTGATAGCGTACATTGGGGTAATTTCGAAAGTCACAGAAAAATCACCATTATTTCCATCATATCAATGTTCCCCTTTCGAAATTACCAGAGCATTTCTGTGGTTCGAAATTGCCCCAACGCACCCTAAATGAGTTGACGTCACTAAACACGAAAGTCGTACTATTTCCATAATTAGCAAACTTAAAAAGAAGCTGATTTGTGTGCTACTCTGCGGCGGCGGCATATGTACGTATGATGTTTATGACTATACCTATACTGCCCTGCTAAGCCGAGTGGCGCTGTCTCAAAACCAAATGATTTTGGAAACGTAAACGTCAGTGATATTATTATTTATTTAGGTAATCACAAACATAAATCTCTAATTAATTTACATAGTATCGTTAAACCAATAAGGTTTGTCTCGATACCTATTCCACAGATACCTATAGATACTTTATAAGTTAATTATGGATTTTCGTTTGAGATAGCGCTTTTCGGCTTAGGCCTCCTAAGTATAGGGGGAAACGAAATAATGGGCTTTGAGCGTGGAAGGAACAAATCTCCGTCTCACTTACCTGTACACCTGGCATAATAGCTCATAAGGTTCAGGTGTAATGCGGAATTACTGAAAGTAATGATTTTTTCAATACGTACATAATAAACGACATTTGTACATCAATTTCCATAAGAAAAAAGTAAATAATGTAGATTCTATCTATGAGTACTGATACAATCAAAGCCCATTATTTCGTTTCTCCCTATAGGTGCAGTCATAAACATCATACGTACATATTGTACGTTATACGTAATTACGTACATCATTTTACCATATAGTTAGTTGAAGTTCATTATGAAGGCGCCGCCGCCGCCGCCGCGCCGCAGAGTAGCACACGCTGAATTGACTAAAAGGAAAGTAGACTATTCTTTCCACTTAATGCTAGTATTGCTAGTGACGCCGTGTCTTGCGAGGGCGACGGTCGCCGTCGCGTCTCACACTTCCATATCGATAAGGTTTGATTTCGTATACGTCGCATCGCCCACGCAAGACACGGCGTTAGTTACACTGTCCAGTTTTTGGACAACTATATATATTATAAGAGTGACCCACAGGTCAGTGCGTTCCCTAAGCGAATTCAAGGCTCTCAAATTTGTTGAAACATGGTCTACAATAGGGTGGTCCACATTTGTATGGAAGAAAAATAAATATGACTAATCCTTTCTCCACATGGTTCCCTTTGTTCTATTATGAATTAGTAGTTTATGTACCAAATTTTAACCCATTTGCTCATTATTTACAGGTCGCTCAAGATACATTTAAAATTGGATATCTCCTATAATAAAATAAAAACCGAAATAATTAAAACATTGCAAACTGCCCGGTTCATGTTTTATTTAGCTCTAATGAAATAGGGAAAAATATAATTAAACCATTAAAATACCTCCATGTAAGATTTTTTCTTTAGTCAAGTTCATTTCTTACATTTCAGTATGGCATTATTGCTTTATTTTGAGCGACCTCTAAATAAAGTCTGATTGTTCTCAAAATTGGTTGACATGATTTTAATAAGTTTTCGTGTAGAAATAACCATGTGGAGCTCAAACAATAAAAAACATTTTTTTTTGGACCACCCTAGTCTACAATAAATTTAATCGACTTATGAGATTTGTTATTCATAGTAAAGTGTAAAAATAACCGGCCTAGAGCGTGTCGGGCCACGCTCAGTGTAGGGTTCCGTAGTTTTCCGTATTTTTTATTAAAAACAACTGAACCTATCAACTTTAAAACAATTTTCCTAGAGTCTTTATAAAGTTCTACATTATAAACTGAAATAAATGTCATATACAAAGAAAAAATGACCAAGGCATTCTATATTTCCTATGAAATAATTTAATTTGGTCTTAGAGTGAAGTTCTACATTTGTATTTTTTTTTTTTAAACATATGGTTCAAAAGTTAGAGAGGGGACACACTTTTTTTCCTTTAGGAGCGATTATTTCCGAAAATATTGATATTATCAGAAAACGATTTTAGTAAACCCGTATTGATTTTTAAATACCTATCCAACAATATATCACATGTTGGGATTGGAATGAAAAAAATCAGTCCCCACTTTACCCTAACAAAACATTTTTTTCCGCTTCTTATTTTACCACTTTGTCGGCGTAATTGATATACATAATTACATATTGGCACCAAATTTCAGCTTTCTAGTGCTAACGGTTACTGAGATTATCCGCGGACGGACGGACGGACGGACGGACAGACAGACAGACAGACAGACATGGCGAAACTATAAGGGTTGCTAGTTGACTATAGAATTCTAAAAATGATGTGAGATTGAGATGATTATTTATCAATACATTTTTATTATAGGCTACTTTCCTTCTAGTAAAATCAGTTTCTTTTTAAGAACTCTCAAAACGAATTTGAATGATTTGCTGATATGGAAATTAAACGAAAACGTGTCGACTGACGTCACGGTCAACTCCTATGATCATTATAAATTTCAATGAGATTTAAATAGAAATTGGGTTTAAAAATATGGCAGATTATTTTTAAAGGAAATTTCTATTTAAGTTTTGCTTCGTCAATATCCTCGCTCTTGTTATCACTACTGTCATTGTTGACATTTTGTATTTACTGAATGAAAATACAGAAATAAATTAATGAAGAGAAGGGTAAAATGTGCAAGCTAACCAAATTCCACCGGGCCAAACAAGGTGAGTGAGTGCACTGTCGCGCTGACACGTAGATCTGCAGTTGGAGAATGGCCTGTGGCACGAAGTAGCAGAGCACTGCGCCACAACCATCTGAAATGTCCGGTGCGTGAGCTAAGCAAGTGAAAATAACAGGGAGAAGCAAATATGCAGTGTTAGTTAATGAGGTGCAGAAACAGTTAATAAGAAAACCCAGGAATATTTATGAACACACACAAATAATTAGCAATTAAATGAACCCAAATGCTTAATTTACACAAATCTCTTGGGTTAATTAAACTGAGCTTGGACTATCAAAGGGTCATGTGGGACTATTTACGTGACGTGACGTTTTTATACTTGGTACACAATGAAACACAAAATAAATGTTGTAGACAAGATACAAATATTGTACCCTCGACGGCTTTATATTGTCAAGTTGTAATATCAGGCAATCACAACTGACTACATACCTAAGGGTCACTTGCACCACCGAAAATGGAGGGTTGACCCGAGGCTAACCCACCATTTCATATGGAATTTGACAGTTGATAGCCCACTAACCTTGAGTTAAGCAGTTGGTACAAGTGGCCCTAAATGAATTTATGCTTAACTGGGCCCTAAATGTCTGACGGAGGCACTAAAGATTCGATAAATCTGATTCTGTATCTGTACGTATTTACGTAGGTGGATAACTACAACTTTATAAAGTAGCAGACACTGAACAAAGAAACACTATTTTTTTTTCATAAACATTCAGTTTATCTTTAAATTTATATGCATGTAAATAACAAGTTACTTGGAAACTTGAAAACAACTCTGTGTTGATAAATTAGAACCAAATACAACCTTTGCAATTACGTACCGACAACTGTACTAGATTAACTGTATGTCACTTACGATTTTACAAGCTTTGATAATACTAAGTAACACTAATTATTATGCCACGAACTCACGACAATATTCACAAGTCAAAAAGGAAATCAAAGTAGACGTATAAATGGAACGCGCAACTACATACCTTTCTAAGCTTAAGAGAGATCTGCCGCGTCATTTGTAACCGACGAGTCCGACGACGACAGCGTGATGACTTGATAATAATACAGGCACTGGGATAGACTTCACTGGCCATTGCACGCAGGCCGGATCCTGTTGTTGATCGCCAACTTGTCCAGGATCGCGGCAGATGATGGGGCATGGGCAAAAACAACCCTGAACCTGAACACAGTATAAAAATATATTGATTTATAATGTTAAAAATAATTCGCGGATGCGACATGTAGGTCGTCGATTCAAGTGGGGCGCGAAGGCGGCGTAAGCGCTACCCGCGACGTGACGAGCCGTTTTTCTGTAATATGATATATTACACAAACCAACCTAGTCCCACAATAAACTATCTAACAGTTAACTGCCACATAGGCTGTAAATTGGTAATTAAATAGCAAATCTCACCATATTTCCGTCAGCTAACTCACAGAAGGACGCGCACCACGATAGAATACATAAAAGATGGCGTCGCGTCGCGGTCCGGGGTTGCCAACTCTAAAACCGTGTTCAGAAACCGAGGGAAAATTATATTTAATATTATTTAGTTCCGTTACCGTCAGTGGCGAAAATGCATATCGTGATTTCGCTAGGACGGGTATATACAGGGTGTAAACCTAATACGGGCGAACAGTATAATAAGTTGTATTTGATAAGAAACGGCCCCTCTTAGTAATTAGTCTCTGGCATATAATTTATAAGTATTTAAAGAAGAAAATATTAATTTACGTGAAATGATCAATTAATGGTCCAAGACTTCCAAGAGCTGGCAGGATTTTGGAGTAGGTACTTGAGGCAACCTGTAAAGGTGCTCAGATGCTTCTCTGATCATAACCAACATCAGGTCTGCAAGTCTGGCAGCTGGGGAGTGGGGCTTTATCGAGCTATGAATTATTAAAGATTTAATTTTTGGGGCCCATAAAAGGTGTTTGAGGCAACCTGGAATTATTAAAAAGTGAAAGTAGAGTTCCTCAGATGTCGCATAGTATTTATGCCAGATCATTTGGCCGGGTCCTTCACCGAGCCAGAACAGTGCAAAGTGGTAAAAAAAGAATTCCAAAAAGGTTCTTGCGGCAATCTGTCATTTTTACCAGTAAAATATGAGGGTCTAAATAGCCATCGAAAAATAATGCCATGACATGAGGTGGGGTCTGTACCCTGCCATTCGATCTTGAAAGTATTTTTTTTAGTTTTTCGTAAATAACTCGTAAACGGTAGCCCACAGCAAAAAAATATGTCAAACAGAAAATATGTACATAAAATTTTCTACAAGAAAGGTTATATACATTTTTTCGATAGGATCAATATAGAAAAGGATAATTTAGTAAGAAAGTTTTTTTAATCGATTAAATGCTCCGTTTTTCGTCCATACCTCGTAAACGGTGGCCCACAGCAAATAACTATGTTAAACAGAAAATATCTACATAAAATTTCCTATAAAAAAGGTTATATAAGATTTTTCGCTAGGATCATTTTTTTAGTTGGAATGTATTTTTAAATAGATTACATGGGCCGTTTTTTGTTGATAACTTAAAAACGGTGGCTCACAGCTAAAAAAAAATAATGTTACACGGAATTAATCTACATAATATTTCCTACAAGAAAGGTTCTATAAGATTTTTCGCTAGGATCAATATTTTAGTAGGTAAGTTTTTTTAAATAGATTAATTTTAGTTGGAAAGTATTTTTAAATAGCTTACGTAGGACGTTTTTTGTTAATAACTCGAAATCGGAGGCTCACAGCCAAAAATAATGTTATACATAATTAATCTTCATAATATTTCCTACAAGAAAGTTTCTATAAGATTTTTCGCTAGGATCAATATTTTAGTTAGAAAGTATTTTTAAATAGATTTCATGGGCCGTTTTTTGTAAATACCTCGTAAACGGTGGCTCACAGCTAAATAAAATGTTCACAAGAAAATATCTTCATAAAATTTCCTACAAGAAAGGTCCTATACATTTTTTCGCTAGGATCAATGTGTGAGTGTGTTTGTCGGTTACCATTAAGGCGAGATTTACTTGTATCTTTTATGCATTTAAACTGACAAAGTGGCTTTATAGCAATCGACAAAGTGGGACGTTTTCACGTCCACACTCACATATTTTAGTTGAAAGTATTTTTAAATAGATTGCATGGGAAGTTTTTTGTTGATAACTCAAAAACGGTGGCTCACAGCCCAAAATAATGGTATACAGAAATAATCTACATAATATTTCCTACAAGAAAGGTTTTATAAGAGTTTTCGCTAGGATCAATATTAGTTGGAAATTATTTTTAAATAGATTTCATTGGCCGTTTTTGTAAATACCTCGTAAACGGTGGCCCACAGCTAAATAAAATGTTCACGAGAAAAAATTTAAATAAAATTTTCTATAAGAAAGGTTCTATACGTTTTTTCGCTAGGATCAATTTTTTAGTTGGAAAGTATTTTTAAATAGATTACATGGGCCGCTTTTTGTAAATAATTCGAAAACGGTGGCTCATAACCGGAAATAATCTATATAATATTGCCTACTAGAAAGGATATATAAGAATTTTCGCTGGGATCAATATTTTAGTAGGAAAGTTTGTCTTATAATTCTTTCTGAAGTGCAAATTTAGGAGTTTCAACTCAAATCTCAAAATCGATCAACAAAAAGCGGCCCATTTAATGTCGCCAGTATCCTTGGTACAATGCCTCAAGGGCCTATTTTAGACATTAGCTAGCTTTTAAGTTTAGTCTTAGTTTCTTATATAATTATGTAAATATGTTCATGTAAATAAAGAGATAAAAACATTAAAAAAAAAATGTTATCTGCAAAAGTATTGTTTGACTAGAAGACTATTATGCTCATCAACATTATGACAAGAAACAATTCGGTATTACAAAAATCTGCGAAATGATTTATGCCAAAGCATATTCTGCGTAAGGTGTTTCTGCCAAACGTGACTTCTGCCAAGAACTATTATACGAATCAAATGAGTAAAAAGTTTCTACCAGAGAATAGTGAACCTATATAAGTTTTTTCGCTAGGATCAATTTTTTAGTTGGAAAGTATTTTTAAATAGACTACATGGGCAGTTTTTTGTTGATAACTCAAAAACGGTGGCACACAGCCAAAAATGATGTTACACAGAATTAATCTACATAATATTTCCTACAAGAAAGGTTCTATAAGATTTTTCGCTAGGATCAATGTTTTAGTAGGTAAGTTTTTTGAAATAGATTACATGAAATAGATAACATTTGTGCATAATATGTAGGAGGCATAAAGTTGCAATTCGCTATTTGATAGCGAGTTGGATGTGTTTGGGATGCAAGATACCTAACACTCCTCCTCGCTTCGCTCGTCGTCGTACCTAATAGTGACTCTGGGGCAGTTTTTCTTTTTTGATAGCGTGTAATAATTCTGCTATTGTAATATTATGCTATAAGATTATTATGGTACATACAATCACGCTAAATCAAATTTGACCAAAGTAATGTTCTGTAAAACAATATTCTGCCAAATGTATCTTATGCGTGGTAGTAATAATGCCAACTAAGTTTTCTGCGAAATTACCATTCGACCGAATGTTTTTTCTGCGAAACATGTTATGCTAAGTGTGTTTTTGGCCAAAATTATTCTGCCAGATGAGGGTAACCCTTTTATGATATGTGTATGAGGGTGGATTTGAATAATTCATCTAATCAACCATACATTTTGATCCTTGAGGCAATCAAACCATATTTAAAGGTGGTGCAAAGTTACCCATGGGGGAGCAAAATAGCTCCGTTTTACTGTATTGTAACAAACAAACAATTCGACTGAAAGTGTTACTGCGAAACATGTTATGCGAAGTGTGTTTCGGACTAAAATTATTCTGCCAGATGAGGGTAACCCCTTATAATAACCTTTCTTATAGGAAATTTTATGTAGATATTTTCTGTTTAACAAAGTTTTTTGCTGTGTGCCACCGTTTACGAGGTATTGACGAAAAACGGAGCATGTAATCGATTAAAAAAAACTTTCTTACTAAATTATCCACTTATATATTGTTCCTATCGAAAAAACGTACATAACCTTTCTTGTAGACAATTTAATGTAGATATTTTCTGTTTACCATATTTTTTTGCTGTGGGCCACCGTTTACGAGTTATTTACGGAAAACTAAAAAATTGACTTTCAAGATCGAATGGCTGGGTATGGACCCCACCTCATGTCATGGCATTATTTTTCCATGGCTATTTAGACCCTCATCTTTTACTGGTAAAAATGACAAATTGCCTCAAGAACCTTTTTTGGATTATTTTTTTACCACTTTGCACTGTTCTGGCACGGTGAAGGACCCGGCCAAATGATCTAGAATAAATACTATGCGACTTCTGAGGAACTCTACTTTCACGTTGCCTCAAACACCTTTTTTGGGCCTCAAAAAATTAAAGACGAGAGAAGTTATCAGTAGAGACCTGAAATGTGGTACCAATATGTATATCAATCACGACGACAATGTAGTAAAATTAAAAGTGAAAAAAATATAATTATATTAGAATACCCTCCCGTACATGTAAAGTGGGGAGTGAATTTTTTTTTTTTCATTTCAATCCTAACGTGTGATATATTGTTCGATAAGTATTTAAAAATGAATAGGGGTTTACAAAAATATTTTTTTTGACATTATTAATATTAAATTAATTTTTATTAAGCAGAAACGTCTGCTAACGATTCAAAACATTTTTTTTTTTTTTTATTATTATTATTTTTTTTTAATGGTGCGGGTTCAAGTCCCGCCGGAAGCGTAAATTTTTCCATTTTTTCCTTTAATATAAAAATATTTTTAATATTTTCATAAATAATGGCTCTAAAAAGAAAAAAATAAGTGTGCCCCCTCTAACTTTTGAACAACAACTTGAAAAAGTCTTTCTAGTATAATTATTTTCAACTTGATAGGTTAAACAGGTTTTGAAAAAAATATACGGGAAACTACGGAACCCTATACTGAGCGTGACCCGACACGCTCTTGGCCGGTTTTTAGGATCGGTGATCCAATTTGTGTGCGCCCTGTAAGCTAGCAAGCCAATCCAATGCGACCCCCGAATCCCCCAATGTTCTAGCTTTTTGAGTAGGATGGTAAGGTAACTGAGACAGTGTCAAAGGCCTTGCTTCTTGTATATCTTAATTCCCTTTATACACCGTGGGAGTGAATAAGCCGAAATATACTATTTAACCACCCATTTTTTGTGTAAATCAAAAAAAAAAAGATATTACATGAATTTTGTTTCTGAATGTATTTTCACGTAAAAAGTAAATGTTTTTCATAAAACTAGCACTTGAAACGAGTTTTAACTTTTTTTCTAAAAACTTCATTCTTGAAAGATTTTACTTTTTACTTTTTGACATTTATCAATGAGGATAGTGACGCCGTGGCTTGCGTGGGCGATGGTCGCGCGACGGCGATGCGACGCATACGAAATCAAATCTTATCGATATGGAAGTAGACGATGCGATGAGACCATAATCTCCATAGTGGCATCAACTCCCGTAAAGGATCTTTTTACTGACTAACAATAACATCTTTTTTCAATTGGTAATAACTCTGAAGCTAGGCAATATCCAGAAAAGTATAAGTACATAACATTATAGTCTCTAAAAGTGGTCAGGAATACACTGTTAAAATCTTTTGACGATGTTAAAAATATTTAGGGTCTGTTTAACAATGTCTTACTAAAGTATAGCTAATCAATAAATTATTTTACCAAATAAAAATTGTCAATTTGTTAATTGCACAAACTACTAAGAAGATACTACGTTAATTGTAAGTTACAGCTGGCAACATTGTATATTGACGTTTCTCACGTTTCGATTTACGGAATACGTGGTCCATATTATAACGCCTTTTGAAATTTTGCACATTTTATTGATTTTATACATGATTATGTATTTAATATTGATTACTTTAAATGTATATTCTTCCTACAACATTGTTCAATGATACAACTTTTTTAAGAAATTTTATGTGGATGAAGATGAAACGTAATGCAAATGTCAAAGAAAGAAAATAATTTTAGTTTAACTTATGAATCATAAACATACTGCTAAAAATTCTAAACTTCAGGTCTAATAATATAAACTACATCTAAGTATTTTGCAGTCCACAGGATAATTGAGGGAAGTTAGTTCTGAGATGATGAAAATAATATATGGTCTCAAAGGAAGTCGGCCTCATTGTGAACAAGACGAAATCCCGCTTTATGTAAGTTATTATATGTTAATATGACATGTCTGGCCAGTGTAGTGACCCTGCTTAAAGCTTCGGGCTATATTAATAGACTACATAGTGTCCCACTGCTGGGAAAAGGCCTCACCCATGGATCTCCATTTGTCACGGTCTTGAGCAATCTCTGACTCGTCGCATTGTGGCAATTTTTGCTCAACTCTGTGTGTGCATGAGACAGACATTGTCCGGCCCATCCATACTAATGGGAAAGTGTGTGTATCTGTTTGTTTGTCCGTCCTTCACAGCAAAATGGAGTGACAAATTGATGTGATTTTTTAAGTGGAAATAGTGGAAGAGACAGAGAGTGACTTATGCGAAGCCTCGGGCAAAAGCTAGTAATATTTATTTTATATACTATCAATTTTTTTCCCATTGTTTTTATGCAATTCTATTCTGAAACATTACTTTGTTATAGATAAACCAAGGCAGGTTGGAAAAGTCCAGAAGCAAATTTTAGAAGAAAAATATTGTACTGAATAACTACAATGGGCCATTGAAGAAGAGAAGACGGCACAAGAAGGAAATATGGGCCTTAGAAAAAGATATCACGCCTCTATCCCATAAAGAGGTAGGCAGAGCACATGAACTACTAAGTTTCTGTGCCACTCTTGGCAAAAAGGGGTGGAAAGAAATCCAAATTATGACATTGAAGAAGTGAAGACTAAATAAGTAAACCAAAGGCCCCAAGAATATAAAAGACTGCAATGAAATTGTCAAGAAGAGGGTGCGAGAGCAGAACATATGGGCTACTTGCTATGGAATGATGAATTCTACCTTCAAGTGGATGGCGTGACAATGGGGTCTCCTGTGTCTTCAGTAGTTGCCGACATCTTTATGGAGGACTTCGAGGAGACAGCACTCTCATTGGCTGCCGTCCAGCCGAAGATATTCAAAAGATATGTAGATGGCACTTTTACTATGCTTCCTAAAAGTAGTGTTTCAACTTTCTTCATAGTTCACTATGGATAGAATTTAAATGGTCATACGATACAATTTACTATGGATAAAGACTGTTCTCGTCCCTTCATGAATGTTCTCATTTTGAGGAATCCTGATAATAGCTTAGGTTGCACTGTGTATAGAAAACCTACTCATACTGATAGGTACATAAATGGCCAATCTCACCACCATCCCTGTCAACTAGCTACTATGGGCAAATCTTTGTTTCAGGGAGCTCAGAGGATATGTGACAACCAGAATTTGGCCGCGGAGCTTCGACATGCCAGGCAGGCGCTGTTGACGAAAAAGCTCAAGATACTGCATGTCAAGCAGAAGGCCTGTTTGAAGATCCCTACAGTCGAGCGCCAGCTTGCTATTTTGCCTTTTCTTAGAGGGGTCACATATAGGATCAGTCACATCTTGAAACGGACTTTCATTAAAACTTATTTGAAGCCCATGAAGAAGATGTCACAATTCCTGAGGTCTATGAAGTGTCAAACTCCTCTACAAAATGCAGGAGGGTACAGGTTAGACTGTGAGTGCGGCCTGTCATATGTAGGGCAGACGAAACGAAGTATTTCCACATGGGTGAAGGAACACATAGCGGATGTCAAGCACCGTTGGCAAAGGTCTGCAGTCTCTGAACATGTCATGGATAAAGTCAATCACGCTATAAAGTTTGATAAGCTGTTTCTTGCTAAGGAGAAGCGGTATCTACCCAGAATGTATGGTGTTGGACATTCGCCATTTGGTTTTGCAAATTTTGTGTAGATTAACTAATTAATTGTTTTTACATACCTAGTAATGTAAAATTTGTTAAATATTGTATAACTAGCTTTATTAACTGTGTCTTCATTAATATTTCTTGTATGTGGGTAGCTTTTGCACATTGTAATTTTTCCTCAGTTGACCACAAATGCTGTAAAGTGTTCGAAACGTCGGGATGAATGGTAAATTCATTATACGCGATATAATCCGTTTCCATAGTTTTATTGTGTCTAAATGAATTCAACAAATAATCTCTATAATACTGTCTTCGGTTACTACATTACTTATTTATGACAATAATCCTAGAATCTATATGTAATATGGATATTATAAGATAACGGATATCGAATGATGAAAGTGATAGAAACCAAATAAGCAACAAATAGTTTATCGTTAGGCCTGATTTAGACGGCGTGCGAACTCGCATGCGATTTTAATCACATTGCGGGCTGTTGATGTTACATACAATTATGCACAGCCATCAAATACAGCAATGTAATAAAACTCGTATGCGAGTTCTCGTACGTATGTATGTAATATGTATGTATGAAGTTCAGGGAGCATTATAAAGTGGCGCGGACGACAACATCAACTTCATACAAATTAGTCGCGCGGACCGTCCGCGTGACACTAAAACCAGCCTTAATGCTAGTGGCATAGGACTATGAATTTCGTAGAATACCAGTAGCATGTATTGTAATGTGTGATTAAGATAATGTTTACTGGCATAGTATAGGCAATTCAGTAAAACAGTACCGGGGCGAACGTGTTAAGATGTAAAAGAAATACGTATGGCGAGTTTCTTGTCAGTCCCATAGTTGAATACTGTAAAACAGTTTAAGAAATTTAAATTTTCTCGAGTCAGTTATGGAGGGTTAGGGGTCTTAGAGCCAGTGTAAAGACTGATTCGGAAAAAAAGCAGCAGCACCGATTTTAGATTATTTATTTTGTGATCATTTTAAAGCAGTGCATTTTTATAATAATCTGTAGTTCGGTAGATCCTATTGTGTAAAATTAAATATAATCGTATGTATTCTAAGTAAAAGATCGAATTCAAGTTTCCACCTATTATATTACCTTATCTCCAACATTTATGAACGACGCGACGCGACGTCTTCTGAAATAGTTTATGAGGTAAGTATTTTCTTTTAGTTTATGAGTCACTTAATGTTGAATGAGTTTATGAGTAGCTACGTTGATAAATTTTATTGTCTGTTTGCCATCTTTACATGAATTGTATCCCATACAAAAACGTGTGTTACGCTTGCTTGGAAAGGCTTCTTAACTACCCAAGATAAGATCCAGTTAGTTAATAGCGTACCTATGGCGTAAGGTCGCAATTCCGATCACACGTTGTATCTTTCCTAGTAAGTCCGTTTTCACATTATCCGATCCGATATCGGATGTCGGAAGGATTTCGATGAAAACAATCCAAGATGGCGCCTGTAATGTATGCGATATCGGTCTTGCCTCCGATATCGGACCCTTTTCAGTCCACCCGCTGCCGTCGCGGCCATAGTCAAAGTGCAGTTCAGTGTAAGCAAAGACAGTGTACAGATATACCACTTACGGTATTAGTGTTAGATAGTACCTACTAATGAATCCTATTGCTGTTGTTCTAATTAGCCAGGCCTGAACCCTTCACCGTCTTTTAAGAGTGCCAACTTATTGGGAACCTCAAGCTAAATAGTCTGCGCTCAGTAAAGGGAACACCATCACACCCTTTACCAGTTCCACAATATATATAATATTAATGTGGTCTGTGGTTTGGCTCGAACCCCACTGATGCACACGCCGCTACGTACGGGATGCGCACGTTATACTCGTAGGTACCTAATAATACCTAAGAAAATTTCAAATAAATAGTAGTTGAAACAAAATTACTCGAACTAAATTTTCGATGATTTGTTGTCGATGAAAAGTTTATCGGCGAAACAAGGGTACATGTGTGCCATGCCTAGGAATACCGCCTTTTCCATCTGACCTATTCATCAGGGTCTACAGAACCTAACTTCAAGTTGGGGAGTAGTACTCCCCAGTCGGACCCCTTTTAAACCCATATTTCTGGTAAACTACATGTACAGTACATTTAATTTCCGACGAGGTACAAGAGGTACGTCAGAGGTACATTCCACCATGGTAATCTGAGCACAATAAAGCGAGGTGGTACGGCTGCAGAGTATCACGCCGTGGCTTCGGCTGATGAAAACATCCAGCGAGCCCGATTTCGATCGAACGTCCATGCGCTCAAGGCCACGTCCACGACCTTCGACCGATAGTTTGCACGGTTAAGTGTATATTCATTATCCAGATCCGCGTCCACGGTCGCGCGACGACGGACGTCCGCGTAGTATGTTCCTAGCTTTAATCTCAGAACAGAAAACTATTACAGCTAGGAAAGGAACATACTACGCGGACGTCCGCCGTCGAGCGACCGCGACCGCGACCGATCAGTGTGCACGGTCTTCGGGACGTGGCTTCGGCTGACCAAAACATCCAGCGAGCCAGATTTCGATCGGACGTCCATGCGCTCAAGGCCACGTCTGCGACCGTCGACCGATAATTTGCACGGTTAAGTGTATATTCATTGTCCAGATCTGCGTCCGCCGTCTAGCGACCGCACCTAAAGAATAGGATGCATATAGTTTACTTTGTTCTTATTTATTGACAGACTTGTTTGACAGACTATAGTTTAATCAAGAAATAACAATTTTGAATTTTCTCGAGAATAACCGAATGTGAAATCTCCAAAAGAGGAGTAGAAAAACAATGTAAAAAAATCTAGCTTAAACATTTACACTGTTTATAATTTACCGTAATGTTATGCCCTTATAAATAGACTCATTGAAAGAGTGCTAATTTTGTGATATCGCAGCAAAATTATCAAACGTATATTTAAAACGGTCAATGACTGTAATGTTGATGTGAAATGTTCAATAAACGTAAATATTACAAATTGGTGCAACATTGAGAAATGAATTCTTTAAAAAAAGCAATTGCTGTGACATTGTATTTATAATTATCTGTAATGTTACAAAAAAAATATACCGGTTATATCAAAAGGTTTTATTGAAGTAAATCTTAATTTGTGATATTGCAGCAACTGCATAAAACCAATATTTCAAGTGGTCAGTTGCAGTAATATTGATTTTGAACATTTGGGAAACTTTAAGTTTAGACATTGAAGTAACATTGAAAACTTGATGTTTAAAAGTTAATGTTGCTGTAACGTTGCATATGTAATATAGCTAATACCTTGTTGCAGCAATGTAATAAATGAACATTTAAATAACTTGTAATCAAAACATCCTTGCAATATTATAATATTAGTTTTCATTTGTCATGTTACAATAATATAGCACTACTAATTTTCTGAAAGTTTCAAATTACCAATAAGTTGAATGTTGTTGTCATATTTCTCCGACCTTACATTCTAAACTTACAAATGTGAGGTATGTAAACTTACTGCAAGTTATTGTAAGTTTCATGCTCAGTGGGCTAAAAGTAAATGCGTGATAAATGAATTAAATAAGATCTTTAAAGTATTCGGAAACCCCAAGAGGATTATATGTGATGCGGGAAGTGCGTTTACATCTAAAATGTTTCGTGATTTTTGTATTGAGGGAAAGATTAGGCAACATGTTATAGCTACAGCAATGCCGCGTTCGAACGGCCAGGTTGAACGGTACAATCTTACAATTTTGGAAGCGTTGCGTAGTAAAGGAGCCGATACCGATAACAATAAATGGGACACCCATGTCACCAATATACAGCAAGGCATCAATTCCACAATTAATAAAGCCACCGCTGCTGTCCCCAGCGAAGTATTTTTTGGCTATCGATTGCAAACTGATTCCGATAACCTTGTTGACGAGATTGAGCAAGCAGTAGATGTAACAGCCTTAAGAAAGAAAGTTGATGAAAACATTAAGAAAGCTGCAGAGAAACAAAAACAATTATTTGACGCCAAAAGAAAGGAAGCCCGAGTATACGCTATAGGAGAGCTAGTTGTTATTAAGATACCAAGTCAAAGCAATGATGGCCAGAGCACAAAATTACTGCCTATTTACAAGGGACCGTTCCAAGTTGTAGAGGTACTAGGTCATGACCGGTACAAAGTAGCAGACATGCGAGGCGCTGAGAGGACCACAAGACGATACGAGGGTGTCACGTGTGCAGAGAATATGAAGCCCTGGGTTCGTGTCACAGACGCACAGGTCGACCAAGTATTCCCGGATGTGTAAACCGGATGTTGTCAGGTATGCAATGTATGAATCATTAATAAAGTCTTCAAAAATAAATAAAAAGATGAATCTAATTGTGCAAATCCATTTATTCGATAAAATATAGTTTACAACATTTAGAAATTGATAAAGTAAATATTCCATTGATCAGTTAACTGTCATATTGTATGTTGTGTCTAATGCATAATGCTACGAATAAGTATATGTTACAGTGAAGTGAAGATTAGCATGAGATTGGCCGCTGATGGAACAATAAAGCTAATAAAAATGAAAAACTGTGCATATACTTTCGTACATGATGTTTTTATGATACTATTATGATACTCTGTTACTTATAATGTGAGAACTTGAGTTTATTGGCCGATGATGGAATAATAGACTCTAGAGAACACATTGAGTGAGCGTATCGGTGTCAAAAGCTAGCCGCTGATGGAATAGCCGGGACACGGCGATACGCCACTCGTTGAAATTGATAATACCTATCGGTCGCGTATGATGTGATAAACACTAAAGGTATACTTTGTTCGCAGCATATGCATTAGACGTCAACGCATTCGGGGACGTAATGCGTACGCAGGAGGGCCGGATGTTGTCGCCGAGAGATGGCAGCACTGGTTGACGTCGGCTGACGTCACATCCGAGCAAGCAGAGCTGGGCCGACGGGTTCTCACGCCACCGAGTTGACGTGGAAGGGAGAACACCGGCGCGCCTCACTTTGTACTGGACTTCGAGCGAGAACGGGTCTTAGTGATTACTTGTACATTTCTGAATAGAAAGTGATTATATATTATTTACCAATTGATATTCGTGCCTTTTATTAATAGCATGTAGCAACAACAACGGTTTTGAATCACTAGATACATACACATTTTATAAACTTCCAATTTTATACAATCAACAATCTCTACTACTATACAACTAATACAAATAGGGTTACAGTTTCCAGATAGGCTTGAAATTATTATCCATTGCAAATATTTTTCTATTAAGTAAGTAACATCTGATCACATCACATTATAATTATACTCCATGGTAAGTCCTTATACTAACACAAGTGTATGACTTTAGACTAGAGCTAGAAATATCAACCACTAGTTAGTAGCATAACATATTATGAATCTTTGAGTCTTAAGAATAATCCTAAAGAGTCAAAATAGACTACACACAAGGTATATTATATCTATTAATATTATTAAATACAAGATACTAACACTTAAGTAGATTCTGTACAATGACTGTGTCCACATCCAGTAAATATTTGGTTTGGAAATAACGATCTGCTGTAGGAATCCCCAATGACATTTACTCGGTACCTTCCCGTTTCCTCTCCTTTTCTTTAAATGAATTAAATTTTATAACAATCTTTACTTGCTACCTCTCACAAGTTCATATACAATTACACATAAAACAGTTATTGATTAATTTCCTGTGGAAATGTAGAATAAGATAGATATTAGAATACAAATTTCATACAATATTTAGTACGTCCACATCAAACATTGAATCGCTCTGTAGGTAACTAATATTAGTAGTTACCGTCTTTTATAAATATACCTATGACATACAAAGATTATTGATGAAATTAACCATTGAACACCACAAATTCAAACTTTTTACTAACCAACATTTTACATTGCTAATTGCTAGCCTAATACAATGTTTCATGAATGCAGTTTAGGTGTAGTTAACTTTCCATATTTCATTAATCTACTGTACATCTATGTACCTACATTAAAATGCAGGTGAATAAACGAGGCAGGTAAGTCAGTACATAATGCCCTGTGAATGCATACCGCAATCTTAACTAATAATCTGGCTAGTTTTGAAATTTAATTATGATTAGTCATCATTGAAATGAATAAATCTACATACAATATTTTCTACATTGTTAGTAGTTACAATGAATTATGGGTATGGGGTTATGGGTTATAATCAATTTCATATCATAAAAATAAGAACAATGAATTATGTCTTAACAATAGTCAAAAACATACCATAAAATTAAACAAAGGTTAGTAGTCCCGGTTACTACTAAGTATCATTAATTAAAATTTGTGGGTAGAGAATGCATCCTAGCATTAAGTCCACCATTGACACATTTGTATTGTGTAAGAAAGTTACAATTAAATAAATCAATCCTTTGTCTTTATGTATCTCTATGCATAAAAGATTATATATTATATTAATCATGTCAATTGTATTATTAATGCAATTATTTACAGTTTACAAACAATTTTTACCTAGTTTGCATCCAACATCACAGTCACATCGAGTTTGGCTACAAGTGCCATCGACAACACTGTTAGCCATACATTTGTAATCCTTATTACAAGGGAATAAAGGCTACCGATGGTTAGCCAAGAGTGTTGCTGTTAGTACTAGAGACTTAATATTCTAGTTTGTAGAATTTGTAAATTGTACCTATATAGCTGAACTCAAATAACTACTATCTTTAGGTATGCAATACAACAAGCAGTACTTATTAAAATTTAAACAAATATGCATAGTCAAACTTATTACTACTTTGGTGTCACCATGTAACTAATAACTATACTGATTTCACTTGAATTTTATTCATGTTAAACACATAGTGACTTCACTTTTCAGATATGGACCTAACATTGTTATAATGAATAACCATTATTTTAAGTACTTATGAATGTTTGTGGCCAATAGGCAAAAACAGAGTTCTAACCTTTATACATGAGCTTTTGTTGTGAGATCTACTGTAGGTATCAAATCAAATGTATTCCACAAAATGGAACAACTTTACTAATAACAGTAGGTATATTATGAAACTTTTACAGCAACTCTCATAATGATGTGAAACATAGATCAAAATACTTGTACCTAATTTTCATTTTATTATATTTGTTTAACATTGGTATCAGTTAAATAAAATGTATAATATTTAATTACCTGTTTTTGAAACACAGACCAAAATATTTATTTGCTTGACTGAAACTTTGTTAGCTAACTTTTAAACCAAATAATAGTGCACAGACCTTTCACCACAGTATAGAGTGTTAGCGAACTAGAGCACAATTTTCTGTTTCCAAAATGACTGACATGGGCTGATCTCAGCCATATTCCACCATATTACTAGGTGTGTGACCTGTTTGGAAGAAACCTGTAAGATAAATAGAACTAGTATGAATATCTCAGAGGATAAAAACAGTTTGATTTGTAACCCCCAACAGATTTGTAGCCTAGCTCAGATTTAATATGAGAACACTGATATTATTCAATTATAGGCGAGCAGCTATTCAGCTGATGAGCCTATCTCACACAGTGTCTCATGATTAATAGTTAGCAAAGTCATGTCACTATTTTATTTGTTAAATTAAAAGCCACTTGTCTAGTCTGTTTTTAAACACATTCACTGAGAGAGCAGTAACAATACTATCCGGTAGACTGTTCCAAACCGCTACAACACGATTGGATAGGGAATGATATGCAGCTTTAGTAGTAGTAGGAGTGCAAATCAGTTTCAGGCTGTGACCTCGGGTCTCGCGGCTGGTATTTCACTTGATATGTAATAATTTGTCATGATATAAAGTATGAAGGTGCGCACACGAGGCGACCCAACTTTTCATACAAATACGACGGAGACAAAACAGTTTTGTCTCCCGTCTGTGGGGGGCCTAAATATCAATCACATTATTATATCCTCTAAGTAAGGCTCCCCACAGACAGTCTTAAAAATTCATAATCTTAAAAAAAACTTGTATGCAATCTGACAGTTCAGATCTGTCAGTGTCTTGTCAGTGTCAGTTTGAACTGTCAGATTGCATACAAGTTTTTTTTAAGATTATGAATTTTTAAGACTGTCTGTGGGGAGCCTAAGGCTCCGCGCACACGGGCAACAAAACTGTTTTGTCTCCGTCGCTCGGTCTATGGGCTAGTATGAAGGTGCGCACACGAGGCGACGCAACTTTTCATACAAATACGACGGAGACAAAACAGTTTTGTCTAATTGTCTCCCGTCTGTGGGGGGCCTAAGAGCGAAAGCTAGAGTTATTACTTTTCGCTGTCAATTATGTGAAAAGTTTCAAGGTCGTGGTGTGGAGCGGTCGTGTGTTAGCTACAGTAGCTAACAGTAACTGTTGACATGAGAAAAGTTTGGGTGGTGTTCAGCATGGACCTAATATTATACGGACGGACGTAACGCTCAATACTCAAAAAATGTGATTCTGTGATTCTATTGCATGTGTTGCGTACGTACACTTCGCGCTTGTGTGCACCCCGCGCGGCGTACGTTGGTTAGAAGAGTTATTACTGGTTGTTTATACTGTGATTGTGTGTAACTCGGCGTATAAGAATATTGCAAACTGTACTACGTTGCACAATGTAAGTAGATACTACCTACTATACTCCAATTGCTAATTCGAGTCCAAAAAAACTACTACGATGTTGCCACTGCAATAAAATGTTTGTAAAATAGTATAATCCTTTTTTATAAAAACACACGCCAAAATAAATTATTTATTATTTATTTCAATCCTTTGATTTATATATTTAATAGTCTTTTATTATTTACATAAATACTAGGACGCTCGATTTTTTTCTTTTTTTCCGTGATTTTTAGTTGTAAAGTTGGTATTGCGCTTGTATCACTTCAGGTATCAATAACATTTGGTGCTATATTTTGCGGTATAGAACAAACTATTGATGATATAGATATTGTGACCAATTTTTAGGGTTCCGTAGTCAACTAGGAACCCTTATAGTTTCGCCATGTCTGTCTGTCCGTCCGTCCGTCCGTCCGTCCGTCCGCGGATAATCTCAGTAACCGTTAGCACTAGAAAGCTGAAATTTGGTACCAATATGTATATCAATCACGCCAACAAAGTGCAAAAATAAAAAATGGAAAAAAATGTTTTATTAGGGTACCCCCCCCCCCCTACATGTAAAGTGGGGACTGATATTTTTTTTCATTCCAAACCCATCAACATGTGATATATTGTTGGATAGGTATTTAAAAATGAATAAGGGTTTACTAATATCGTTTTTTTGATAATATTAATATTTTCGGAAATAATCGCTCCTAAAGGAAAAAAAAAGTGCGTCCCCCCCCCTCTAACTTTTGAACCATATGTTTAAAAAATATGAAAAAAATCACAAAAGTAGAACTTTATAAAGACTTTCTAGGAAAATTGTTTTGAACTTGATAGGTTCAGTAGTTTTTGAGAAAAATACGGAAAACTACGGAACCCTACAATGAGCGTGGCCCGACACGCTCTTGGCCGGTTTTTATACATATATTTTACAATTAGGTAATCAGCGAAATAGTGTATAGTGGGCTTTATGGTTGCCACGGCCGCCATTGTTTTGGAAGCGGCCATGACAATGGTGTCTCAAATATAGTTTCTCTGGTGTTTCAAATATAGTTTGACAGACCATGGGGTCTGTCAAACTATATTTGAATTTATTATTATGTATGATACACAGATATACAGACTACATCTCTGATATATGATAGACAGACGTTAATATACAAGTAGCGCTTTATTGACAACCGACACTTATGAACCTTTTAGATAAAAAATGGCACATGTAATGATCTATTGTTTTACCTTAAAGAGAGTATTTGCAAGTATGTAAGTAAGTTTGAGTAATGTTCTTCAATTTATGGTTCCAAATCTCCTGAGGAGTCTCAGAGATACATTGGGCACTCGTTCAATACGCTAAGGAAATACCTTTCGTGAGCCCCTGACTTCGCCACGCGCCATTCTGAGAGCCAGTTCAGGTGCTACCCTTCAGCAATAACATTCTAATATTGGTAATGGGTTGTTAGACTCTAATGACTAATTTAATAAACATTGGCGAAAATTGCAGCTGACTGAGACAGGGCATCTTTAGTGCATACATTTGTCTGGTTTAAGTTTTATTATTATTAGCAACGTGAATGAAGGTGATGTTGATTGTCACAAATACACGTAATATAATGCGAATTACCAACATTTATCATTAGTGGCGACCGGTGGAACTAATTTGACGTATGTTTTAATTCTTAAAACAAAAAACTAAAACGAATTTTCTTCACAATTTTATCATCAAGTATTCTTGGATTTCTTACGTGCCAAATAAAGAATGTAGAAGGTTGGCGAAACCTGAAAAGTATTTTGACAGTGACATAAGTGACATTGACAGCTGTGACATTGACGTATCTGTCGTAGTTTTTTTGGACTCGAATTAGCAATTGGAGTATAGTGTAACAGCGACATGATTATTAAAGGGAATGTTATGTAAAACAATGGAAACATTCTTATAAAAAGTTTATATTTCGTGTTAGGTTCTTAGCTTCTTAGGCGTTGGCGACGATCCAGTCGGTGTATCTGCTGACGCGGGCGTTGACACCGGGGAATTCGGCGCGGGCGCACTGGTAGCCCCAGGACACGATGCCGACAATCACGTGGTTGGGCTCAGCAGGGTGCACGAGCGGGCCGCCGGAGTCGCCCTGGCAGGCGTCCTTGCCTCCGATGTGCTGGATGCCGGCGCACAGCATGTTGTCGGTTATGTCGGGCCAGCGCGAGAAGCCGGGTTGGGTCTTCAGCCAGGCGTACTGGGAGGCGCAGTATTCTTGGTTGATGATGTTGATGTCCACATGCTGGAGCTGCTCAGGAGCTTGACCGTTGCTCTGCGATATAAAAACGGTATAAACAAAACAACATCGGCTAATGTAAAAACTTTTTAACAAAAAATAAAACCGCCTTCAAAAATAAGCGCGTTACAAAACACGGAGAAACTAAAAAGCCAAAAATAATAAACCAGACCTGTTTGCCCCTCCCAACCATACGCAGGCTGGCCCCGCCTTCAAAAATAATTGATTTGTTTATAATTTGGATGTTTAGATTATTGCAATACGATAAGAAATCTGAATTCAAAGGTTTATTATTTTTGGCTTTTTAGTTTCTCCGTGTTTTGTAACGCGCTTATTTTTGAAGGCGGTTTTATTTTTTGTTAAAAAGTTTATTTATTTGTTGATTTTTAGTGGTTCCTAGTGATATTATATGTATCAGTCTGAATATATGTACAGTAGTGAAAGAATTATCCTTTAACTCCTAACCATTGAGGAGTTGACCTTCCATCATCAGTTCAGCCACATAAAATTACTACCGTCAGGCGTAAATACTGGTGTAGGTACCTTTGAAAAATACACTAAAAACCTTACATGTGCCTATAACATTTGAAGAGTTCCCTCGATTTCTCCAAGATCCCATCATCAGACCCTGACTTGGTCCCAATGGGACCATCTCGGGGTTATACCCGTTCGATCAAAAAAAAAATTTTGAAAATCGATCCACGATTCTCGGAGATATCGAGTAACATACATACAAAAAAAAAAAAAAACAGTCGAATTGAGAACCTCCTCCTTTTTTGAAGTCGGTTAAAAAAAATTGTCAAGTCTTTATATCATATTGTTTTGTTTTTAAAGTCCACTACATAATTCTCATTAAGCTCAACGGATAGTCTTCCTTCGTCCTCATGTGTCTACTACATGAAACCAGATGGATATGTAATTTAACTTACGGAGAGGGTGCCCCATCCGAGGGTGGTGACTACGGTGCCATCGGGGAGGTTGTAGTTGGCGCCGCCGACGCTCACAACAGCGATGTTGTTGCTGAAGGAGGCGGGGGTGGAGAGGCGGATGATGGCGATGTCGTGGTTGAGGGTGGCGCTGCTGTAGCCGGAATGCAGAATCAACTGGGACACTAGGTGCTCGACGCCGCCGCTCGATGCCTGCGAGGTGCCGAGGCGAACACGCCACTCGTTGGCACGATCACCCCTAGTACACAAAGAAAGCCAATTCAAAATTAGAATACACAATAATTATTCTGTATATACCGCTAATACCTACGACAATGAAGGAAGTAGGCATCCAATTTTTTTTCGAATCAAAATACAATTTATAAGTCAGACGATCAATGTACTTTAATTTTACTCCTGGATCATACGCCGACACAGATCAATACAACAAGATGGCCCTTACAGGGCGACTCGCGGTCACCAAGCATACGACAAATCAGGTTTATAAAAGTTTGAACGCGTGCGACACCGATCAGTAGCGCCCAAGTATACGACCCGCTAACAGTGTCCGTGTCCGCTCGGGAAAAAATCTTAAATAATCAATTTTGGTTGCAAACAATGGTCTCTTACAGCATAAAGTGGTGTGGCAAGTCTTCTAACACTTCTACATGTAAAAAAGATGGAACAACATTCCACAGTTAAGTCAAATTAATTATTTTGTTGAATATTGTTTATTGTCCGCGGAGTTCATTTATACTGGTCAATATGGTTGTGCTGAGCGGCGCCGAGGCGCGTCCATCCCTCTTTACCGAGTTAACAGTGTGATATGCTATCCCTTTCACGTAAACGACTAGGCATGGGGCCATGTTAGTTTATGTCTGTTGCGGGAACTTCGTACTGCCGTTCGTACCATGTGCTACCATTTTATGAAATATAAAAGAAAGCAGATTTGTAATAGTGAATAATTATCTAGAATCTGTAGAGTCTGTAGTGGTATTTAGTTCATTGATTAGTTTAGAATATTTAGTTGGTTATTTAACTTAGTAAACGTAAGTAAAAATGCACAGTTTAGTTATTAGTTACTAGAATGATTTTTATTGAGATGCTATCACAATTATCATCCTCCTTGCGTTATCCCGGCATCGGCATTCGCCACGGCTCATGGGAGCCTGGGGTCCGCTTTGGAAACTACTACCAAAATTTGGCGTAGGCACTAGTTTTATGAAAGCGACTGCCATCTGACCTTCCAACCCGAAGGGTAACTAGGCCTTATTATAATTTAATTATAATATTATAATTTGTTGCAAAACAAATTCACCACAGTACTGGTACCGGTACCATTGTCTATAATAGACATGTCCCATTCCCATCCCTACTGCTAATCATAAAGGCGCGCCATTATTTGAAACGACCAATGGCAGCACCGTGCGCGCCCGCCTCACCCCGCAAGGATTGGTGATTTGCGTCTCGAACAATATCGCTTGCATTTGGCTTCTAGTGGGGTGTTCTGTGTACGCCGATATTACACAGGAACACAAGATATAAGTACACGATATTGTGGTTTCGCTGTAGACTTGTAGAGCATACCTACTTGTCTGGTAGTAGGTATGCGCCGTATGACCATTAGACAGAAATATACATTTTCTGCATAAATCCTCTATTATTTTAATTACCTATAGTAACGAATGACAGACATGTGAACTTACTCGTAGCAATGGGCCGCTGAGAGGACGGACCGGGAGTTGATGAGGGATCCTCCGCAATACTGTTCCCAGAACGTGCCCCACAGCAAGTACTGCATGTTGGTGATGTAGGGGTAGTTGTCCACGGTGGTGGGAGTGCCCCCCACGATACGTTGTGGGTTCTTATGGGCCGCTGCAAAAAACATCGTTTTAGGAATCATTAGATTGGAAGTAGGGCTTGCAATATCGGACGATTTTCAATTCCGGAACTGGTTTTCGAGATTGGACTTCAATTCCGGAATTCCGGAACTAGTTCCGGAATTGAACAATTTTTTTTGGTTTGGTTTTCTGGTGGGTTTTTGATGAAATAATACAATTTTAAATTGAAATTTATTATTAATCGACGTTTAAGACAATAACTCCGCACCTGAAACGCATATAACACTGAAATTTTCATTTTAGTAATTTTACAGGAAAGCCCATTTTGTGTCAAAATCGGTCTTGCAAGTTATTTCGAACAGTTAACGATACAAACGACGTTTTAGTGCCAGTTTTCTGGTAGTGGTCAACGTTAAAGTTATTTTTTTATCCATTGACCATCGAAATAATATAAAAGTAATAATTTACAAGAATGGCATAACGTCTTGTTCACATAACTGTAATAAAAGAAATATTGAATTACCTTTATCAGACTCGAGTAGGGACAAAAGATGTCCAAGCTAGCCCAAAAAGACAGATTTTATGATTTATTCCTAGGTATACCTATGTATACATATGTACACCTTATTTTTTTGTAAAAAAAATAAATCATTCTTTTCATATTCATCATTTTCCATACATTTGCTTCTCAAATCTTTTGATTTTGTGGTAAGGGGTAATAGACTTAGATAGAGTTTAGTAAAATATGGACACGTCTTTGTGAAAAGTGTATAAAGTAACTACGACGTTATGCTTGTGAATGAATGTAATACCAAATACTACGATTTGCGTCTGAACAGACTTTATGCCTAAAATATTCAGTGCTATGAGAAAAGAAGTAAAATTTAGATTATTACTGAAATTTAAGTTCGATCTAATTAAATTGAGCATAAATAAAACGCTAATAAAATAATAATGTACCTAATGTTATTTATTTATATTTAATTGTCCTTCAATATTCGAGCATAACACTCAACTCCCGTCTAGTAATTTTAAATTATCACAAAACACAACTTTCTACAGCAAATATTTAATTTAAACTGAAAATATATTTCACTTATTAGCTAAAACAATTGAGAGCAAAACCAGAAAGTGACAAGGGTATAATATTAGCGGGTTAAATTACACTATCTCGCTCTAACTAGCCCTGGATGCAACCCTTTGGTCATAAAATAGGCACTACCTGAATCCGAGCAGTGTCTAACTTATAAATTTACATATCTTTTATAGACGCGGTGGTAGTTTTGTAAAATAACCAGGCTGATATTACACGTTTTCGTCCAAAAATATATCTTTTTTCAATTCCGGAATTTTCGAGATTATATGTTTCAATTCCGGAACTGTAATATCGGAAAAATTGTCCGAAATTCCGGAATTTCGAGATTCCGGAATTACGGAATGCAAGCCCTAATTGGAAGTACTGCGAAAATCTCAGAGCAAAAATACACCCTTTTGCTTGGTAGGTACTTAATTATTATTATTCAGTAGGTGCACACCTCCGTAACTTATTGGTAGGTACCTACTATAATTGTCCCGAGTATTTGCAGGCGGCATTTTTATAATTAGTGTTTATATAGCCTGCCATGTAGAGGCGGCGCCAAATTCGAACTTCGTGAAATCCAAAAGGCGCCAAGTTTCGTTTTTTGAAAAAAGTCGAAACCCGGCGCGGCGCTACTGCAATGTATCACTACTTCAAAAACAACACCTAAATATGCCAAAACCTTCCAGCCGTTTAAGCTGCGAGATTTTGGAACGAAACCAAAGCAATGGTTCAAAATGAAAAGGCGTGGAAGGATCTCGTGGAGGCCTTATTATGCTCCAAGAGGTTGTGGTAGGACAAGCAACAACCATAAACTAACAATTGATGCTGACATCAATTCTTACTTCTTATTCTTCTTAAAGTTTCGGAAAAGGGTTTTTATTTTCTGCAACAAAGATCCAAATGGCTATTTTATTTTCTTCTGTAAGTACTACGAGAGAAAACTATCACTTTGCAGTTTTGAAATGTTGTTTTATAACCTTCCTCGGGTGAAAACCGCATGAAAATCCGTTCAGTATTTTTTGAGTTTATTGCGAACACACGTACACACAGACACATTGAATCGTTGAATAAAAACACAAATTTAAGAAGCTTACCTGCGGCCAAGCCCAGAAGGGCGAAGAAGACCAAAGCACGCATGGTTCTGGTGGCTATCGACATGAAGTGAAATGCAAAATGTTGAGTATATATACCCGATTGCACTTCTTATCAAGTACTAATCAGCTTAGAATTTGATAGGATATATTAATTATACCTACTAAGATACCTTTTAGGTGCAACGGTTACCATTCGCGTGATAGATAATTTTATTATTAATTATCTGCCCTGTCTAAAGATCGCGTGCCAATAATGTTATCTACCAGCAAAATAAATTTATAGTTTAAAAAACACTAGAAAAACACGCTTTTATAAATGCACGTAAAAGCCAAAAATAAATTATGGATCGTTCAAGCGCTGTAACAGGAATAGTTATTTGTTATACAAGGGGGCAAAGTTGTATTTTAACGCCGAGTGTGGAATTGAAAAACGAGCAAGTGAAAGGATTCTATAGTTGAACCACGAGCAAAGCGAGTGGTTCGAGAATAGAATCCTGAGCTTGCGAGTTTTTTAACACACGAGAAGTAAAATACATTTGCACCCGAGTCTAACACAAAACTTTTCCCCTCACTATAGCGAGGAAACTATAACGCAAAAAATGCGTTTATCACTGCTTCCAGTGGTTCCACAGGTGGTAAATCATCTTTATTACTAGATTCACCTACTTTTATCAATTTTAAAGCAGTTAATTTGACTTTATTCAAGGTCAAATTACTTTACCCACTAGTGGATAAAATGCGTTTTTACCCGCTGATATTAAAGGACAAAACACGTGTTTCCGAGCTAGTGAGGGGAAAACACTTTTTGTATAACTTGCTGAGAAATCAAGTTAAGCTATGTTACGAGAAGCAGTTTACACAGATTGGCGCGCTAACTGGACTTGCAGCACGACTGAAGCGCCCCACGCTTTTACAATCAAATATTATAATTAAAAGCACATAGTTTACTCTTCATCCCAGAAATAGAGAAAACTTGAACGATCCATAATTTATTTTTGGCTTTTACGTGCATTTATAAAAGCGTGTTTTTCTAGTGTTTTTTAAACTATAAATTTATTTTATACTTTTTAGTCGTTAATAATGAAATATCTTTAAAATTTAAACATAAATGTCAGCTTAGAACAATCTAGCTCTTCTATCTGGAGAGCACTAAGTGATTTTACTCTACTCAGGGCATCCTAATGCTAGTTGGCATAATTGATATTTAGCCTATTTTTGTTTAAGCCTAAAACTCATTTATTCTAACCATCTTTTTACCTTTTTTCAAATGGCCAATGGTTACTTGGCATAACGCTCATATAACCTATTTGTGGTAGGCAGGGTCAGGTAAGTGTGCTTCACTTTCAGAGAACGGTGGGAACGCGAGCAGTCAGGCTCTAGTGACGAGTCGGACTCCGCGTCTGCTCCGGCGCTGCGGGTAAATCAGCCCCTTCGCCCTTGCGTATTTGCTACGGCGGGCCAGGGCTGCTTCCCCTCCGCGCCTCTGGCTTTTAACATACACTCTAGGGGTAGGACAGACAAGACCACGTGGATAGTGGGGTGCTCTGATTCGGATTTGGTCTTAAAGATTATTTATTAGTACTCATTTTTGTGGCAGCAGTTCGTTTTTCGAAGGTCGCAGTTCTAACCTAACCTAACCCACTTTGGTGGCAGCAGTTCGTTTTTCGAAGGTCGCAGTTCTAACCTAACCTAACCCAATTTTGTGGCAGCAGTTCGTTTTTCGAAGGTCGCAGTTCTAACCTAACCTAACCCACTTTTGTGGCAGCAGTTCGTTTTTCGAAGGTCGCAGTTCTAACCTAACCCACTTTTGTGGCAGCTGTTCGTTTTACGAAGGTCGCAGTTCTAACCTAACCTAACCCACTTTTGTGGCAGTTTATTATTAGGTATTATTTAGGCTAAATATTGTTAGGCGTTTTGTAGGTTATGCTCAGCGCCGGCCCGTGCACTCGATCAGGGTAGAGCGAGTTTGAGTTTCAGCGCCCTTGGGAAGAAGTCTCACTACGTAGGAAAATAAATCGCGAGCGTAGCGAGCGCGAAATTTTTTTCATAGTAATGCCGTAATTTGAAGATTAACGCAATACCGAATTTATGGATTTCATCATACAGAGTGCGAAAGGGACAAATGCTTGAACTTTCGTAGTCGCACCCTAGTATAGTTACGTGTGAAATAACAAGTAAAATGGAGTACTATAGTGGCTAAGTCAGGAAGGCAGATTCGGAATTTGTCCTAACTAAAAGAGAAGATAATTATAAATAGTAAGCGCAAGAGCGAGCTCGATTTTTTTCCTATTGACTCAATTAATTATTCCCCGCCAGCGGGGAATCCGCGAACTTTCAAGCTTTTATCGTCTGGAGAGCTGCGGTCTTTGACATATTTTGGGGTATTTTGACTTCACAGGGCGCCTATGTTCCCGACTTTTAGGCCTTATACTTCGCCATTACTATTATTTTTATAATACTAAGAGTTAATTAAGAGATTAACTGCGGACTCGATCGTCACCGTGGGGATGCCCATTTCGGTATTTTGCCACTAAGTGATCTGGCTGCTTTGAAATTCGCTCACCATCTGCTGTGACTCACAAAATTGCGCCTCTCTGAGACGTTTTGCGCCTTTGGCTTTATGAGGAACTCCGCTTTGGACTATCGGGTAGACTCATATTTTTGCATTTGGACAGCGACGTAACTTTGCCGTTCGCCGCACAACAACGTGGTTCGTCAAGGGCTAGAATCCTCCTTTTACGACGCCCTAGCATCAGCGCCCTTATGAATGGCAATGTGGTGCAACTTTCCTCTAATCTGAATTACAAATCTAGATTTTCAATAGGTGGATTCATTTCTGACTCCTCTCGCCATTTTGTGATATGTATGCGCCCACGCAACGTATAATTTTTTGTATGGATTTTTCCACATTCTCGATTTTGGCGCCCCCTTACCATGTGGCGCCTAGAGCGGCCGCTCCACTCGCTCTACCCTTAATCCGGCCCTGGTTATGCTATTTAGCCATAGTGCTTAGGAGTATTTACAGTTATGTTAAAAATACTTAGGACAAATTAAATTCAGGCTAATCAGTAAATTATGCTAAATAAATGTTATAACAATTGATCATTAGGAAAAATAATTGTTATAATAATTAATCATTAGAGCTTTATCCATTAGGTGGAAAAAGTTAGTACATGTACCTAATCTTAGGCCAATCATTGTTAGGGATTTTGATGATTGTGGCATTAAACAATAGTGATATTGATAGTTATGGTGAAAATGTTAAGGACAAATGAGTTTTATGCTAATCATTACATTATGGAAAATAAATGTTATGACAACTGATCTTTAGGGAAAATAATCGATAGGACAAATTATCACTAGGATAGTATCCATTAGGTCAAAAAACTTAGGGCATGTTATTTTATGCGAATCATTGTTAGGGATTTTGAAGATTATGCTATGAAAAACCGGCCAAGTGCGAGTCGGACTCGCCCACCGAGGGTTCCGTACAAACTAGGCTTGTGTCGTTCACGAACTATGAACTGTTAGGAATAAAATCCCATCAATGACCGAAATGAACTGAATCTTTCCGTGGTTCAGACCAGAATCGGTCTTTGCTCATTTAGTTCAGTATAGGATCGGCGAGCGCGAGCGGTTTGGATCGAGAACGAATGTGTGACTGCGCCGACCGAGAGCTACTTAGCAGAGCAACAAAAAAAGTCAAGTTTTCATATTAAACTTCGGTTACTTACAACCTTTCGGCCCGGAATGTTACTATCTGTGGACTATTTGTATAATTTTGACACTATTCGGTCCCATTCGTTCTGATCTTTCCGACCGCAGTGGTCGCTGGTCTGGCTGAACTAAATGAGCAAAAGACCTAAAAGAGCGAACTAGTTCATGGGAGCGATTGAACGAGATCGGAGCGCTCCGATCAACGAACGAAACGGCACAAGCCTAGTACAAACTTTTAATGGTCAAAATAATCTAATACTACTCATACTCATTTATTTGTAACGCCATTTTACACGTCAAGATTTGATTTAAAAAAATAATATTCATACAACAATAATACTTAGAAAATAAATAGACAGAAGATTGAAATTACAAAAAGTTAGGCAATATTCACATAAAAAATTAACAAAAATATTTTTCTAATTAGGTAATAAAAAAATTGTCATAAGTGTAGAACGGGTGCTCGACCAGCCAATTTTTTAAGCAATACTTAAAGTTCGACACTCTAGGTACTTCAACCACATATTGCGGCAATTTATTATAGACGGCAGGGTCCATCACACTATGAGCAAGAAGAAGTATTGCATAGATTTCATCGAAGGAACCGGCCCCTTACCCTTCTCTTTGTAGGGAGTAGTCACGTGCGATTTCATGACTATTGGGATAAATCGGATCAGTTTGACCCAAGGAACAATTTTGCCAAGCAGCATCGCCACAGGCAAAAGTGCAAAGTCGCTGGCCTTACTTATCCTACAGGTCATTGGTGACACGAATATGGCAAAGGGAAAATGAGCATAGTTTGAAAATTATAAGTTCTAGCTATATACTTCCAAAGACAATATTGTAGAGAATTTTATAGAGAATATACTTCTCTTAGACGTTATTGTTGTAGCTTTTACGGTTTTCATGGAAATATAAAAAAACTGAAAACAGGCATACAAAAGTGGGGAGAAGGAGGGGAAACATTGACACCTCGGCGTGTTTCTATTTCAATTTTGTCTTATAACCCTATAAGCTATATACATGCCAAGTTTCATGCTTTCTGCCAGACGGGACTATACATTCATACTAATGCTCTGTTAACGCTCCACACTATTCAAGTATTTTCCCATTAATATGAACTATCAACGGCGTGGTCATGCGGCCCGAAAGATTAAAATGCACAAAGTGAGTCTTTTTGAGATTTAAAGCTAAGCCATTCCATGCGAACCATTGACGCCGTGGCTTGCGTGGGCGACGGTTGCGCGATGGTCGCGCGACGGTGATGCGACGCATACGAAATCAAACCTTATCGATATGGAAGTAGACGATGCGATGAGACGCGACGGCGAGTTATATAATGTCTTTGGCTAGAAGTATAGGTACTCTAATGAGCATTATTGTATTTAGCGCCATCTCTCGGCAAAATTTACTAAGTAATTTACGCGACTTGAGACTTGTGTGATCCTTTAGGCATGGAAAGTCACATGAAAAGTTGTCGAAACTAATAATAGATGACGCTGCATTTGAATATCTTGACTGATAACTCTAATACTAAATTGAATATAATCTAAGGTAGAGCAGAGTCTAACTGGGGAAGTACCTCCGCTTTACAAAAGACTGCGGTCAAATAGGACTAGACCTTACTCATTGTTGTGTTCCTGCCGGTGAGTAAGGCAGCCAGAGCTCAACGAGGGAGGACCTACGGAACTAATTAGGACAATAGATTGTCCTTTGAGTCGTCGGCACCCAGGCCCCTTCTAAGTACAGGTTTGTACAAGTTTCTAATGAGTCGGCAACGCACATGTGCCACTCCTTGAGTGGCAGGCGTCCATAGGTTACAGTGACCGCTTTCCATCAGGCAGACCGTATGCCTGTTTCCCACCTACGTGGTACAAAAAAACTGTCGACGAATTCACCTTAAACATTAAAAACAAAGTCAAAATCGATTGATTCGTTCGGGAGCTATGATGCCACAGACAGACATGTCAAGCGTCAAACCTTAAATTATTATAAAACACTCCGTCGTTTTTGCGTTGGTGGTTAAAAACAAGAAACTTCCTTCAAAACTATAATAAAACACAACTTTCTATGAAAATTGGTCAAGTGCGAGTCGGATTTCGACATTTCCATACAAACAGGTCATGAGCGCCTGACGAAATGTAATGGTAACGTACACTAAGTAATTTCGTACTTAGATTTCGCGTATATTTCGGAAACGATAAGAGATAGAGCAAAATGGACTTCTGATTTTGGTTGTCGATGGCACAATTTTTTTTTCGTTTTCGTATATATACACCTTTTTTGGACCTATGTGGGCAATATTATGGTCAGTGAAGTTCTAAACGGTCTTAAGTGCCTCTTTTTTAGTAGGAACTTAAGTCATTTTGGAAAATGATTTTTTTTTAACAATTTCTATAACAAACGAAACAGAAATTAATTTCTTTATACCTGTCCAACGCGATTACAACATTTTAAGACGTTTAGTAACTACTTGCAGCGGCAGTGAGTGAAATTCGTAATCTGAGTTTTTTTCTCTTAAGTCCGACTTACGCTTGACTGTAGATTTCTAATAGGTTTTCCTGTAATCTACAGGTAGAGGGCTATCTCGTGTATTTTTTTGAAAATTTTAAGCTAAGTAATTTCGGAGATAAGGGGGGGAATGGTCATTTTTTGCGTATTTTCTTAAATTACTTCTAAATTACCAAAATAAAAAAAATAAAAAATTACACTTCAAATGCTTATAAAATGCTCTTTCATTTGATATGTAACACGATATAGTTTTAATAACTTTGATTTTTAATTTTCAATGTTACCCCCCAAAAGTGGCCCCTGTGATTAAATTTCATTTAATTAAATTACATGTCCGTCTTTGGGCCACAGGTTTACATATGTGTGCCAAATTTCAAGTAAATCGGTCCAGTACTTTTGGAGAAATCGGCTGTGACAGAGGGACAGACAGACACGCGAGTGATCCTATAAGGGTTCCGTTTTTCCTCTTTGAGGTACGGAACCCTAAAAATTATCCCATCCCTCATTCTCCCGTTCTCCCTCCCTCATTTATTAGACACAAGTTTTTCAGGATTCCTAATACCTACGGTCCAGGGTGATTACTCTAGCTACATTTTTAATAAGCTGTTAAGTAATAAATAATTTCTCTGATACGTTAGTCCATAGTACTCTATTTATGACGCCAAATGCAATAATGAAAAAAATACAAGAAAATGAAGCACAAATCTTACCGGCAGCGAAGCCCAAAAGGGCGAGGAGAATCAGGGCCCGCATGGTTGTGGTTTACCTGGCGGTATTAAGTACGGTCAAGTAGGGCTTACTGGGCATTTATAGGCCCTCTCCTATCGATGAAACGTTTAATCTTTGATCAATAATCTAAGTTTGATAGTTAACTACGTATTTGCTTTGATTAATTAATTGGTAATCTATCATTAGAAGATAAGAACTTACCTCTCTGTCCACTCATAGCTTAAACACTATTGTTTATTATTTGTCTAGTTTCAAAGATATCTGTGAAACTAAAGGACTTCGTTAATTAAAGTTCAGTTAATCGTAACTTATGTAGGTACAGTCAACCAATTGGAACCCTAGGCCACTCTCCAACCATGTCAAAATGACAAGCAGTAAGAGAGATTTCATCCAATCTGATTTATAACGTCACTATGACATAGTTCTACAGTGGCCTAGGGCTCCAATTGGTTGACTGTACAAAGGGAAAGTTGCAAACCTTTCATACACGGCAAATAAATAAGTAGGTAGTTATTTTCATTAAAACACACGTTTTGCGCATTTTGACGTGTCGTGTTGTGAGCACTCGTGTGGATCGAGTCAGTATTTCACACCGGCCCATTGCCTTCAGGCCCTTCAGCTCCATAAGATGCAGGTTCGCCCACACATGGACTACTGTTCTACATCAATGGGCAGGGGCACCTCAGTACCAGTTACTCCCTCTGGACCGCATCCAAAGAAGTGCGACTCGATTTGTCAACAGCCAGCATATTTCGGATCTTCTTGACCCCTTCGGCGCTGCGTAGAGATGTCGCCTCGCTCTGCATTTTCTATCGCATATTTATAATATATGATCAAACGAGCTTCGCAAGCGAAGTTCGATCGATATTATATGACTCGCTTCATTGGAAGATATAATTATTAAGTTTACATTATTGTAGTTTATTTAATCTACTGGCAACATATTGCACGCTTATTTTAGAGATTTATAAAAAATAAGTATTTCAATTGCTTCTAAACCTTCCCCCCACCCTCAGGTTGGTGCAAACCGGTGGTGGCATCCTCATTATTTTCAGAGATTATTCCAAGCATTTGGAATCTGGGTTTATCGGGAGGGAGGGTAATTATATCTTCCTCTAGCTTCATCGAACTGTTCGATATAATTATTAAGTTTACATTATTGTTTAGTTGTAGTTGTTTAGAGACAAAGTTTTGCGGATGGCAATTGTGAAAACAAAATTAAATATTTATCATTTAATTTTGTTACATAATTATTACTAAACAACTAGCAATTACATAATTATGTAATTTATAATCAAGATCAGCCTTATTCAGTAACACAGTTCTTAAATTAATTAAAGCAAACTGATCTTGCAAATAGGTCTTCGTCAACTATTTGACGATGGCAGAATTTAGGGAATATTTGCGAGGTTGGGGTCCAACCCGCAGTTTTTCTGATAATGTCAACATTGACCTCTGCCGAAACGGCAGTAAACGTGGTAGCATGGCGAGTGCTGTGTGCACTAAATGTCGCCACGTCCATCCCGATCTCCGCTAGTACTTAGTTTGTTTTATCCATCTGCTTATTGACTGTGCCATCGCGTCCCTGTGAGGGCGCTTCGCAGTTAATAAGAGGTGTCCTGAGTTCGGAAGCCTTTTATCGCTTGGTAGAGTGAGATACTGGCGAAGGACCGAATCCGCGCGACAAGTTTCTTTAAGGTACGAAAGGAACAGTATAAGTAGGCCGGGGCATAAATATACACTGACACAATAATTTTTACCCCATTTGGGTAGTGTATATTCACCCATTTAATCAGTAAAAAAGTTGGCACGCGATGGGCAGTGTATAATGCCAATAATACGACAAGCTTTTTAGTACCTAAGTACTAAAGATATATTATAATCTATTATATGATATATTATTATGATATATTATATTTATTATTATTTTATTATCTTTAGTAGTTCTAAAGATATATTCATATTTGGATACCATTCATCAATGTAATCCAATACTATTTTTGGATCCCAAGTGTGAGTAAGTATATTTTGGAAAATTAGGTCTCATTTTAAATATGCGTTTTAACAAACGTTTAACATATTCGTTTTGTTTTTTTTTTCTCATTGGTCCCGAGGAACAGGGATAATGCTGACCTTGTGATTGTTTATGGATCCATATGACGCTCCTGCGTTAAACTGGTCCGTTAAAAATCTTAGAATCAACTTAATCGAACTACTAAAAACGTTTTGATCGAGTTGTGATCAAAATGTCCACCATAGTTTAAACGAAACGTTATATTGCTGAATGGTATTTTTAGAAATAGATGTGATCACAGGAAGTTTCCTCAGATAACCTTAATCGGAGAGCACCGCTCTGCACCCAGGAGAAGGCGCTTGTGGAACGGATTCCTGGTGCTGTAATCAGAACAGACCTTATGTTCTTCGGGGCTCATGTAAATAATATCGGATTTTACTAGCGACATTAACAAAGGAAACCACGCTTGGGATGGCCCAACGGGGAAACTAAACTTCCTGTTGCTTTGCCATAAATTATCTTTTTTAAAGATTTTAAAATGATCGGCAATGGTGGGAAACTATAAAAGTCTAGTGTAAAAGCATCTACAGCTGATGCATCTGGGTCTTTCCACCATGATAAGTAAGTGTACATTTGGCATTGGAGCGAGAAGCGAAAAGATCAATATCTGGCTCACCAGTAGTATACATTATGCGTAGCAGTATAAACGCTTCATGAGATAGTTCCCATTCAGTATCGAGATTTACATTTCGTGATTCCCGGTTTACTTATATATTCTGTATTGTATATTTAATATTTATATACCTACGATAGGATGCAAAAAACCAAAGATTTCGCTTCTTCGCACCACTGCCAAATCCGTCTGAAAAGGTCGTTCAAATTTCGAAATTGAACGCTGCCCATGCGATTTTCATCGCTTATAGCTGTCGTATTGTCTATACGAAGTAATATAAACCAGTCACAACGACGGTCATTAGAGAAATATTAAGAGGTAAACAGTTCCAATTGGTTTATGTGGAAAGCTTTTTCCTCGGATCTCGACGCTCCGTGTGCCCTATCGTCTCAAGATCATATGAAGTGGGCAACATAGAATAAGTGCATGAGAATATATTATTCATTCCCCAGTTCGGGTCATTTAATATTACTTTCGGTAATTTAATTTTCTTACTATAGTTTGGGTCGCGTTGCAAAGCATTTTTTTTTATAGCCACCCAAATTTAGCTGCAGGGCATGCGTCAATAAGTACTCCGATCAGTTGAGATTAGGGATGTTACGAATATTTGCATTCGCATTCGCATTCTTTTAAACATTTGCATTGACATTCGCATTCGCTTCAAACGATGCGAATGTTTTGCGAATGCGAATGCGTGCAAGTCGCAGCTTGTTCCTCGCCCGCGCCGGCCGCTCCAATTGCTACTTGTCGACTGTCGACTCGCGCATGCGCAGATAGGTCAAATTCGTACGGCGTGAAGTTCGTACTACTTCGTACTCGGCATTTTGACCAATAGTAGTAAGCATTTTAAATTTTTTTACCTAGCGGGTTGTTGGTGATTGCTTGGTTTTTATTTTGGTTTTTTATGAAATTCAGCGATATTCGCATTCGCATTCGCATTCGCACATTCGCATTCTCAATATTCGCATTCGCATTCGCATTCGCGAATGTGACACATGCGACATTCGTGACATCCCTCCCTAGTTGAGATAATTCTCTAACGGAACAAGAGTGTAGTGACAGAGATTTTCTAACCATCACGTTGATTTTCTTTCGTTTTTCCCGTAGGTTAAAATATCGACTGAGTTGAACATAAAACCTAAGTCTCGACAAACCTGTCGCGGTTTTAATGTCCTATTAGTATAGTTTATGACAAAGCACAAGCATTCTAGTAGGTTAACCGTATGTTTTACGTTTCGTAAACACTCTACAACTACATAAGAGTCCCCGACACATAAAATATCGCGCTAAGAAAGACCATAAGACAAAGCCGTAAATTCATTTAAGTTAATAAAGGCATATAATTAACCGGGCAACTAAAATATTAAACGGGAAGTTAAGTCGAGCATACAATAATATAATTTGGCTGTGTTTTAATATTGTGGCGACAAAAAAAATATATGAGCCTCAAATATTAAGCATCATTATTATTGAAATAATTTTTAAGAAAAAAAAAACCGTCGCCTTTCGGGTTCTGGTGAAAGCTACTTGCGAATGTTGGATTATGTAGAAATGTGTAAGTATTTTTTAAAACTGCTTTTAATGCTTTAATTATTAGATGGAAACACAAATGAATATACGTATAACGTTAAGGTTTGAGGAGTTTCCTCAATTCCTCATGAATCCGATTATATTATAAGAAATCGAAGCTTGACAAACTTTGACTTCAAAACATATGCTTAACAAACATAACTAAATAAATGTCACTGTTCTGAACTTAAATGCATGCTTTTCTTACAAAAATACCAAAGTCACTATGAGTGTGCCGTTCAGGTTTGAGGAGTTTGGTTCTGGCTATCATCAGCAGTTCCACTGCACCAAATGTCACTGTTCTGGACGAAGGTGCATGCTGTTCTTATAAAAATACCAAAGTCACTATAAGTATGCCGTTCAGATTTGAGGAGTTCGGTTCTGACCATCATCAGAAATTCCACTGCACCAAATGTCACTGTTCTGGATGAAAGTGCATGCTGTTCTTATAAAAATGGCAAAGTCACTATAAGCGTGCCGTTCAGATTTGAGGAGTTTGGTTCTGGCCATCATCAGCAGTTCCACTGCACCAAATGTCACTGTTCTGAACGAAAGTGCATGCTGTTCTTATAAAAATACCAAAGTCACTATAAGCGTGCCGTTCAGATTTGAGGAGTTCGGTTCTGACCATCATCAGAAATTCCACTGCACCAAATGTCACTGTTCTGTACGAAAGTGCATGCTGTTCGTATAAAAATACCCAAGTCACTATAAGCGTGCCGTTCAGATTTGAAGAGTTCCGTTCTGGCCATCATCAGCAGTTCCACTGCACCAAATGTCACTGTTCCGTACCTAAATGCATGCTGTTCCTTTATTAACACAAAAATCACCATATGTATGCCTTTCAGATTTGAGGAGTTCCCTCGATTTCTCCAGGATCCCATCATCAGAACTGGGTTCTGAGAAAAATGGGACCAATCTGTATGTATATACATTCAATCAAAAAAAAAAATTTCAAAATCGGTCCAGGAACGACGGAGATATCGAGGAACAAACATAAAAAAAAAAAAAAAAAAAACATACAGACGACTTGATAACCGTCCTTCTTGAGATATGAGGCGACGGTTAAAAACGGCAGCAAATTTCAAGCGACAAAAATATTTCCGAGGAACATTAAACAATACTTTGGCGACTAAAATAATAATTGGCACCTAGTACTTATTGTAAAGCGTAAGATTTTTAATATTTGTAGTCATATAGATGTTAGCACCTAAATAATTATACTTAGCTCATCGTTTAAAGTAGTATTTAAATTGCGGAGGCAACTAAAAAAAATAATTGGGAAGTAGGTTTTTTAAAACACATATAAAATCGTTTCTTTATGATAACGGATTGAAAGGTAGCTACGTACCGATGGTCTCATCGGAAGATCAGCGCTGGAAGTCACTAGCAACACGCTGAGGGCCATTTCGTGGCACTTCATTCCTTTCTGTCTTCTTGTTATTATGTGTATTTTGTCTTGCCTGTATTTATTCGTGAAAAATGTTTATTCTATTCTATTCAAACATCGTATTTGCGACCCGTAAACCACGAGTAGTATTTAAATATCTCTATAATGGAACGCGTACCAAATCATTTTATAATAAGTACACAGCAAAAAGGAGTGTATAAGCTTCTAATGGGTCGGTAACGCGCATATGATACCCCTTGAATTGCAGGCGTCCATAGATTACGGTGACCACTTTCCATCAGGCCGATCGTATGCTTGTTTGCCAGTTTGGTATTTAAAAACATTACCATGATAATCGTATAGTATAATATTACAAGAACAGAATTATTTACTGCTAGCAGAAAAGTGGGTTAGGGTTAGGTTATTTTTTTAGTAGAATAAGTATAAGTCCTACCAAATTTTGCTATGGCATGATTCTTAGATACTTACTTTGTATAAACAAAACAACGATAGCAAAAAGGAAATGAAATGCAGTCCCAGAGGCACCGTTAGGTACGACGACGAGCGAAGCGAGGAGGAGTGTTAGGTATCTTGCATCCCCAACAGACATGACTCGCTATCAAAACAGAAATAGGAAAAAGATGGACAACTTTTTACCTCATTAATATTATGCAAACAAAAATCTACGGAAATACTCTTAATTTAGAAGATTATTTTGCTCATTAACATTATGCCAGCATAAGATTCGATATTATAAAATCTGCGGAACGATTTATGAAAAGACATATTCTGAGTAAGGTTTTACTGCCAAAAAAATGAATCTTTCAGAGTGATGTTAAGACTGCGTAAGACCGGCCGTAGATTCGATAGAGTAAACGTCATGAAAAGTTAAATGCATTGTATAGAGTCGAAGTTGCCAGCACCCCCAAACACCCAATTTCTTACCCATAAGTATAATATTTTGTCGACCATTATATTTTATAAGAATCCTTTTTTTTATTAAACTGAAAGCTCAGGTGAAGAGTGCCGATGTATAAATTTTAAATGTACTTTTTATGTTAATTTGCTATATAAATATTTTAAAAGAACTGTACATTTTATATTATTAGAGAGCCGTTTTCCTATTAAACTGTATCTCTTAAATTGTTTCCAATATAATAATTCAGTTGCCAAATAAATAGTTGGTACTCGCGTCTGAATAAACCGTAGCCGTAATGACATTAAGGTGGCTCGCTTTCCATACAAAAAACATCTACCATTTATTTAGTCACCGCACACTACAACTAAATAAAAATATGCGCATACATCTACTATACATTATCCGTCGTCGCGGTAGTGAATGAAATACATTGTTTCATACAGAAATCATGGACAAATCCTTGTGAATTTTTTATTAATTTTAGGTAAATGTGCGTGCCAAATTTTGTGTACAGACACAGAGCCGTCATATTTCGCGCATTTTTATTTGACATTGTCATCAGTGACATTTGGCTCTTGACAAGTAATTATTTAAAGATATTGGTTTAGTTAACTCAAGCAGACTCAGAAATAATGACGCATTTTGTCAACAAAGATACATATCGTGTATTTCGACACTGCTAATGTAAATCGAAATGGCGTCTCGGTCAAACGACTGACTATGATGCAGAAGATCGTGGGTTCGAATCCGAAGTTTTTTTTAATCATTTGAACTTTTATGGATTTATTAAGTATTTTTTTTTTTAATGGAATATTTGACTATTACTATATTGCTTTCCTATTTTTTATTTTCATACAAAAATACAATACAATCCTTTATTATGCCTTTGTTGATAAAATAAAATATTACACGTCTGGTATAATACATTATACATAGGTCATAGTGTGGGCATAGTATTAGTAAAGTATTGCATTTACTGAGCTGGTTGACCTATGTTATTGTTGTGTGAATGTTTTTCTTCAACAACTAAATGGTTATATACAAGAATATGGGTAGCTTTTGTACATTGTAATTTTTCCTCAGTCACCCGTTGACCACGAACGCTGTAAAGTGTTTGAAACATCGGGATGAATTTTAAACTCATTATACGCGATTTAATCCGTTTTCATAGTTTTTATTTCATAAGTAACTATCGCGGTAACTGAAGACAATATTAACTAAATGGTTACAAATAATAATTATCATCAATATAATCTGGTCCAGGCAGGTAATTATGGTCGTGCGATAAATGATAAAACATTTGGCGTCCCTATAATCGCGACAGGGACGGCCTGGTATTTTATCGTCTATCGCGCGACCATGCTACCCGTGCTGTACTAGCTTTTTCCCGCGGCTTCGCTTGCGTTAGAAAGAGACAAAAGTAGCATATGTCACTCTCCATCCCTTCAACTATCTCCACTTAAAAAACATGTCAATCCGTCGCTCCGTTTGGCCGTGAAAGACGGACAAACAAACAAACATACATTATCTTTGGTGAAACAACGAATTCTTCCACTTCAGATTATAGAGTAACCAGCTTTTCCCATTTATAATAAACTAGCTTTTGACCGCGGCTTCGCTCACGTAAGAAAGAAACAAAAAGTAGCCTATGTCACTCTCCATCCCTTCAACTAAATCCCCTTAAATAATCACGTCAATTCGTCGCTCCGGTTTTGCCGTGAAAGACGGACAAACAAACAGACACACACCCTTTCCCATTTGTAATATTAGTATGGATTTGACATTATTATTTATATTTAATTAATTATATATGTATAGCCCAATTTCGTCGGGAACAGCGTGTTATGTAATGGCGTCGTTGGTGTACAGTCGTCCGTCACGCCGTGAATGTTCGTTCGATTCCCAGGATTCTATTAACTTTTTGTATTTTTTTGGATATAAATTTCGTATTTTTTATTGACCGAGCAAGAATGGAGAGCCGAAGGTATCAATTTTATCTTAGAGAACCTATTGATATTTTTATTGTCATTTTGATTTTCTATTTATTAAGTTGAGATATAAAACACAACTTTTAATACCCTCGCTAAATATAATAATTATTTTATCGAAATTACTCCTTAGATAAAAAAAGTCCACTTGAGTTTTTAAAGCATTACGTTACTCAGTTAACTATTGCATTTTCATTTACTAATTTAAGATTTCAAAAGCGATTTGAATACCCTTGCTCCATCGAAAATAAACAATTAGAAAAAAAAATCATTCGAATCGTAGTTTAGAAACTAAAATTTATCTATACTTTTTTGGAATTTTTAAAAATATCAGATTAGGATAATTATGTTAGAAATTCTGAGTTCGACGAACCCAATAGTTATTTGTTATACAAGGGGGCAAAGTTGTATTTTAACGCCGAGTGTGGAATTGAAAAACGAGCAAGTGAAAGGATTCTATAGTTGAACCACGAGCGAAGCGAGTGGTTCGAGAATAGAATCCTGAACTTGCGAGTTTTTTAACACACGAGAAGTAAAATACATTTGCACCCGAGTGTAACACAAAACTTTTCCCCTCACTATAGCGAGGAAACTACAACGCATAAAATGCGTTTTTCACTGCTTCCAGTAGTTCCACAGGTGGTAAATCATTTTTATTACTAGATTCACCTACTTTTATCAACTTTAAATCAGTTAATTTGACTTTATTCAAGGTCAAATTACTTTACCCACTAGTGGATAAAATGCGTTTTTACCCTCTGGTATTAAAGGACAAAACACGTGTTTCCGAGCTAGTGAGGGGAAAAAATTATTACCATGTAAGAGAATAGGTTTTTAATCTTTTTTGTGGAAAACGCTCAGTAACTACTGTACGAGTACATATACATTTATGTATAATAATAAAACAAAAAATAGTGTCTCATAGTGTTGTGTTCCTGCCGGTGAGTAAGGCTGCCAGAGCTCAACGAGGGTGTGGGGTGCTGACGACGGGAGGACTTACGGAACTAATTTGTTCCGTCTATTGTCCTTTGAGTCGTCGGCAACCCAAACACTCCTTTGAACTTGTACACTCCTTTTTTCTGTGCACACGCAGCAAAGGGGAGTGTACAAGTTACTAATGGGGCGGCAACGCGCATGCGACACTCTTTGAGTTGCAGGCGTCCATAGGTTACGGTGACCGCTTTCCATTAGGCGGATCGTATGCTTATTTGCCACCGACGTAGTATAAAAAAAAAAAGAGAAAAAGTCCTGGATTCGAACCCAGTACTTCCATGCAAATCATGCGATGGCACGTATTTACCGCAAGGCTATTTAAACAAGCTGTCGCCGCGTGAAATTATCGACTAGAAGGAATACAAAAACACTGTTTGTATGTGTGAGTGGTACTTAGAAATAGTATAAAATAGTAAATTTATCTACATTAAGGGGATTAACGTTACAATGAGAAGTTGAATGTTTGTTGTAATACGTCAATTTTAATATTAAATGTTCGCGAAGCATAATTGAAAGTATATAAATGCCTGTACGACTCCACAAAAAAAATAAGACTGGTAATTTGAAGATTAACGCCATCTAACGCAGCCTGAGCTTCGGGTAACCTAAGCGAGTCACCTTAAAATGATACCTCATATTTAAATAATTTGAGGCCACATTTTAGTCGCCAAACTATTATTTTTGATACCCATTTCTATGGTTATTTAGTCGCCCGGTTAAATACGTGCCGTTAATAAACTAGGGTTTCCATATTCAAAATGGACGCGCAGATATTTGCGGCAATGTCTCGCAATAAGAATCAGTGGGTAAGCTTCCTTCAAAACAACTGTAGCCATGAAGCTACCTGTTGGTAAGTAGGTATAAGCTTAACAGTTGGTCTGTGGTTTTCCATTTTGAAATGTTCTCTAGGAATAAATTTGTTTAGCTTTTCGAGATTTGGAATAAAACGTTTGCTGTCATTAGATTTTTGTGACAAAAACGTTCTCGAAATAAACTGGTCATGCTGTGGGGTGCAAGGGACAACTGCATCCAGCTGAAGTAAATTTTGGATCTACCTCCATAACGGCTTTTTCACTACTTGCCCAATTTATTTGGGGTACAACGTCTTGAAAAACCGGACATTCAAAAGTTACAGAGTCACCGTTTTTAAGCGAGTCTAAAACAACTTCATTTGATGTTATTTTCGACCAGCAATCATAAAAAAATATTTTATTTTACCAGCATGAGGTAACTGACTCATTGTTGAGGAGTGGCACCGGGCTTGCCCTGGCCCGCTGGTCTGGCTGGAGGGTTCGGAGTTGGTTGACTGCTGCCCTTCTCTGGGCTCTCCGCCCCCCCCCCCCCCCCTTTTCGACTGGTAACGAGGAGGGCCTGACCCGTTTTCATGAAACTGGTATTGGTTTCGCGCCGACGTTCTTGTCGAAGTTGACGGAGCCGTGTTACTCTTTCCCGAAGATACAGACTTTTTTATCTGTAGCCATTGTTTCTCAATTACTTTGAGGCTTTTATTTCCGGGAGTTTACTTCCATAGAGTAAAACGGCCGCATCTTGATTTATGGTCAAGAAAGGTTTTTCTAGCCAGGGTGTGACAAGCCTCGCTTGGGTTTTGCAATAATGCAAGTCTAATAACATGCGACAACTGTCGCTTAACAGCTTGGTAGCAGTGATCTTTTCGTCAGACGATAGAACAGTAATAGCTCGGTTTATGGCTATAATGCCTACACCCAACTGGCAGCTGCCACAAACAGCGTGGCTGTAATGGCCGCAGAAATTTCTGCATTAAGCATCTAAATGCTTATAAAAGCGTACAATTTTCGGAGATAAGGTATTCTTTTAATATCTTATCCTTCAAATCTTTGGTGAACCCTTGCGGACTAATGATAACCAAAGTGAGGCTAAGTTACCGTGAATTTTTTCCCCAAGTTTGGGTGTATGGTCGGTATATATATAGCCTCACCTAACGCGGTAACCAGGTCTGGGTCCAAATCAGGTACTTTTGGAGCTGGATTTTCAGGAGTTGAGCCTGGCGCCGTACCCGCAGGGTGTTGCGTCTTCTAAGATCTCCGGAACATTCTCGATGTATGGAGAATTCGAGTCCTGGTAATCGAGCTGGTTGTCCGGAATGTACCATTTCGGTCTCCGTGACTTCTTGTTCGAGAAAGCAACGATGCTTTCTGAACAGAACAAAAACCAAACCATAACTTAGTTTTATAAAAACTAAAATAAAAATAGTACCGAAAATGTGGGTAGATTTCACCCATATGCGCGAATGCGCGTTTTACTTAGTGTTGTCTCGCGGATAACATTCAGTAACTAATGTGCATATCAACATGTGTTCATAATAGAATCACCATGTCTTACATGCGTTATGCCTTCGTGTTGACTCACGGTCAACCCCCAGGCTGCCTTCGTGTTGACTCACCTATATGCGCGAATGCGCGTTTTACTTAGTGTTACCTCGCGGATAACATTCAGTAACTAATGTGCATATCAACATATGTTCATAATAGAATCACCATGTCTTACATGCGTTATGCCTTCGTGTTGACTCACGGTCAACCCCCAGGCTGATGCCTTCGTGTTGACTCACCTATATGCGCGAATGCGCGTTTTACTTAGTGTTACCTCGCGGATAACATTCAGTAACTAATGTGCATATCAACATGTGTTCATAATAGAATCACCATGTCTTACATGCGTTATGCCTTCGTGTTGACTCACGGTCAACCCCCAGGCTGATGCCTTCGTGTTGACTCACCTATATGCGCGAATGCGCGTTTTACTTAGTGTTACCTCGCGGATAACATTCAGTAACTAATGTGCATATCAACATATGTTCATAATAGAATCACCATGTCTTACATGCGTTATGCCTTCGTGTTGACTCACGGTCAACCCCCAGGCTGCCTTCGTGTTGACTCACGGTTAACCCCCAGGCTCGCGTCTTGTTAAAAGTACGCGTTTGCTCTGTACTGACGAACATTTAACGTTCGAGCAAAACATTACGATTTGAAGGTTTGACAAAGCGTCAACCACGTAATTTAAACAATTACTTGTGATCATCCGTAGATGATGATAAAAATACTAGTCCACTGTATTTCTTGGTTAGTGCGTTTACGCTTTGGCATTGTGAAAACACTTTCAACTTTTACCAACAACCAAGATAAATTTAGTATCAAAAGATAGTGCAGTGGACGCGTGCGTCTGTTGCCGTGCACGAAAAAATAATGAGGATGCCACCACCGGTTTGCACCAACCTGAGGGTGGGGGGGAAGGTTTAGAGGCAATTGAAATACTTATTTTTTATAAATCTCTAAAATAAGCGTGCAATATGTTGCCAGTAGATTAAATAAACTACAATAATGTAAACTTAATAATTATATCGAACAATGAAGCGAGGAAATATAATAGGAAGTGCTCCGAGGACTTGGTCAGATTAATCTCTGCCGCTTCTTTCCGCCATCGCCTTACGCGACAACATTTCATCTCCATCACTTAGATGGCTGGCAGTCTTCAACTGTGCGGTTCTTCAGAAACTCCTCGCACAGCTAAACTGCGGTATTTCCGGTTCAATTACAACCTTCAAGAAGAGAGCGTCTATAAGGCCGGCAACGCAACTCTAACCCTTTTGGTCTGGTGTTTCGGATGTCCATGTGCGGCAGTGATCACTTACATTCAGGCGACCTGTCTGCTCGTTTGCCTCCTATCGCATTAAAAAAAAAACACTCAAACTGGTATAGTCTGACCAAAAATAGTAAAATTAAAAAGTGGTAAGTAACATTGTAGTTTCATCCCTTTCAAATCAATTTTTATTTATTTATTTAGAAATCAAACAGCCTTTTACAAGTACGGTTTACAAAAATATATACGAATCTAGGCCTAGAGTTTCCCTACATATTATCCTATATGTGTGAGAAAACGGGGCGACACTACGATGTTGCCAAATTTTAATTTCTACTCTTTTTGGTCACTGTTGTAGGCCTCTTGATTCCTCAAACACGCATGAGAAATTTGCGTTTGCACCTGATGTCCTAAGCTGGCAGTTTTAACTTTAAATGATGATTTTGTTATTGATGGATTTGAATTAGTTTGATGTCTTGCAGTTAGTATTTTCTTCGTGTTGGTATGGTGAAAAACCCTGTTTCACTCGGTGGCAAAATTTGTTTAACCTTCGTGCCTTCAAACCCTCACAAAATTCTACTGTCTAAACCACGCGCTATTACGTCGCGGCTCAATATTGGACTCTTTCGGCACGTACGGTTAAACAAACTTTGACCTCTTCTAAAACAAATAACTACATATCTAACGTACCTTCACATAATATCATCTCAATAATTATATCTCTGTATGGAGAATACGCGTACAGTCAACGTACTTTTAAACAGGTTCAAAGGATAAGGAATGTTGAAATAAAAGATTTACTCACATTAAAATAATGATGTATTTGTTGAAATATACACAACAAGAAAGACACGAATGAGGTAAGATATAGATCTCAAAATTAAAGTCCTTTGGTACTTAATTCAATTGGAATGTAACGGTTAGGCAGCAGCCTGCTTCACAAACGTGGCATCGGCGAGATTGATAGATCGGTGGCCTAGTTAAGACGATAATCTTTGTTAGAAAACACAATTGGACACTGAATTGATGGAAAAAATCCCGCGATTCGACGCGCGACGCGACTCTGGTATTTTGAAATTTTCGTTTAACGTTGGTCGATAATGTCGATATACGGTTTTCATCGTCTTGGCTAGGCTCTCGCTGTTAGAAATTTGTAAACCTGTGTTTTGTGTGTTTGCGGCTAGTATGTAACAGCTGGCTTATAAACATATAGTCCTATCGGTACTAACTATTCTAATCAGCCGATGCCTGTGATCTACGATCAGACTTTAAAAGAGGCACCCTACATAATAATATATATATATGGATTTACAGGTCATTAACACACACCAAAAATGGCCGTTTTATGATTTGAATGAATTAATTATTTATAAGGAGATCTGACCTGTCAGGATTTTAATTAAGATTCCTGCAAGGATTAGGCACGGACGGGTCCATAAGAAATCCCGATCAACATGTTATTGAAATCAGAATACGCCTAAAAGATGTTTTCGAATGCTACTACAATGGATGAATGATTCGAAGTATGTAAGAGGAAAGTGAATACGTGGCCGCTTCTCCATACCAACATAGACCTTATTTTCCTCTCGGGAGAGGAAAATGATAGAAAATATTTTGTCGAGGGGATATTGGAAAAGCGTTTGACCACTATCATCTTATTCTACATGTTTGTATTTCTTTGACCACAGAAAATAAACAAATAGATATACATTTGTAGGTAAACAACTCACAAATCCAAACTATGGCTGTAGATTAACGCTTTGGTTATTAATACAAAGATCCTTAACGATACGTAAAGCAAGCATTGATTTAGAATAAATTACACTTACACAAGTGGTGGGAAGGATTATCATAATCCATACATTGTACAAACGGAGCGAGACAATATATCAATCTTAACATTTACTTAACACTTTGTAAAATTACCTAATTAAAAAAAGTATGTATCAAAAACATTATAAACTGGCTTTATAAAAAAAACTTTCACGGAAAACATTTGTATTAATATTAAGACAGAGGAAACATTGTGTCGAGTAGACATGTAGACCTATATTTGCCACCATAAGGTTTAAAACATACAATAAGTAAATCCACGCGATAATTAAATAAACATTTTTTAGACCGATTTGTAATGATTGTAACTGCCATTAAAACAGCAAAGCCGTGTTTTTATCCAAAAAGCTTTTTTTAACACTCTACTTGAGGCACTGATTTAATTCTGTATTCGTGATCTTAAGGCCGCCACGCCGTAACAATAAGTAAAACAGCACCTCATTGAAAAAATATCTATCGCATTGTAAATTGTTTATCTTAAAGAAAAGGAGATAGGCACCGAAATCTTCCTAGGCACTATTTTTTTCAGTATCATACTTATGGATAAGGTACAGTTCTATGCCTAAATAATCTTGTCGGTGTCGGCACTTGTACAAGTACAGCCCGCTAAGTCAGCTACAAGTACGTAGTGTTCAAATGACCAACGGAAGCGTTGCCATAGTATAACACTAGTAGTAACACTTTGATAAACGTACCACGCGCAGTATGTATGCACGCGCACCACAGATGTCATATATACCATAGATCAAGCAAACGTATCTACTTAGCGTGTCAAATGAACTCAGGGAAATCCACTGAGTTGTCCGTCTTTACTCGCAGCTTGCAGCTTTCGGGCGTCAATTTTTGTAAGTTGAAGTCAACCAAAACATAAAAAATGCCTCGTTACGTGATATTCAATTGCAACAACACAAAAATTATGAACAATCAAGAGCCTGAGACCTATTTAAAATTACAGGCAAGAATCAACTTCAGTACAAAATTTGACACGCTCGGCCCCTATACAAATATATGAATTTGTTTCTTCTATCTAAATTAAGTTCTGTGACGCGCACCGTGTTCGTACGCAACACATGTAAGCGGATGAGATTGAACAAGAATGAATCGTTCTCATCCGGTTAAACCTGACCAGAAATATATGAATTTCATTAGAACTATTTTCTTCATACTATTATGAACTGTCACCGCATACATCAGAATAACAGCGCCCTCCTGACAATAGTCATATATTCCTGGTCAGTCTTTACACGTCTTGCGTACGTACACGGTGCGCACTGCGCATACATATGGCGCGGCGTACGACTGTCAAAAGTATTACTGGTCTTATACTGTGTCGTTACTCTACTGACAATAGTTTAACGATGTGGCGACGAGTGGGGTGGCTTTCATCAATAATCTCCGAAAGGTGAGTATATTGAAAATATATAAGTATAAAACTTGACCAGAAATATATGTCTACGCGCCATGTTGCGGAATTTTATGAGAACTATTTTCTTCATACTAAACTTCACCGCATACATCAGAAAAACACATATATCTCTGGTCAGGCTTTACATACATACTAAGCAGGTATACCATAAACCATAACATATAGCTATTCAGACTAACGATTTTACTCACCTAATGATTTTTATACCTTACTAATTGATTCATATGATTCAAAACAGCTTACAACGAATACACAACAAAACCAAAAATATTGTAAAAAAATAAATATTAAAAAATACTAAACTGAAAAAAGACTATTCTAGGCACTGATTTATATAGTTATCTTAATTTATAGAATATGATACCTTTTAACTTCATTAACAACTACTTAATGCGTCTACAAGGCCTACACTAATAAAGCTTTCATTTTATGATGATTAAATCTACGTATTATCTATTTACATAATAATGATGTACCTACTACAAATAATTAATAATTGAGATATTGGCCTGAAGTTATAGACAAAATAATTAGTACAATAGAAAAAAAAAATAGAAGTTTGGGAGGGTACAAATTATGAAGCCGTAGTTGCTGAACTAATTAAACCTCTTTTCTTATATTGTTAGTGATAAACCTTTATACTGCCAAAACAGAATTTACGCGTGTGGTGGCACTCTTCATGCATTTCGATAAGGTTGATTATTTATGACATACACCGCGCGCTAGGTGTGTCGTTGAAAGAATTTAAACCGCTGCAATTATGTATAGTTTCAAGCCGAAAACAGCACAAGCAGCTTCACAAGATATACGTCTAGGATTAGGGTTAGAATTGAATTATCTGGATAGTGTTTTGAGGGTAAATACGTCGTTCTTACAGTATATTTGGCAGGCTTAACTCCATAATGATATATTTTTAAATTAAAGGAAAAATGGAAAAATTCACACCTCCGGCAGGACTCGAATATGTAATATCGCTCGCAGACGTTTCTGCATGATAAAAAACAAATCCATAATGATACTTACGAATAGCTACTTAATCTAGATTTGACTGAGGTGTATAACCGATGTTTATTATATTATAATAGAATGTTTACTATATACGGTTTTCGTTAAAAGCGAATCTAGTGAGCAAATCTGCCTATTTACTAGGGCATTCAAAGGAGTATGCACAATCCGCTTAATCCGCTTTGGGCACATTACAGAACACATGGGTACTTTATACCAATTTGACGATAAATTGAGAATATTTCGGCTGGTAATTAATGTTTTACAAATTCATATTACATATTTCGTTCCTATGAAACCTAAGGTAATTAAAGGATCACGATAGTATCATTAACTTGTTCTTATCCTATAACGGTATTTTTGTATTATATGAGAAGGCTTGGCGTTTAACTGTAAAAGGTTCACTGTTCCGGCCTGAATTGTAAACCGATGGCTTTGTATTAAGATTAGCGGTGACCCATATGTGGGACACTGAACTGTGAACGTGTTAATACCTCAGTCTACCGGCTGTCGTGATGCAGTGTGATATTCTCACAAATAAATAAATAATCTCAAAACGATAAGATCGCACCATACTATTAGCATTGTCACTCAGAGAAGGGGACAGACAGTCTAAAACAGCTATGTGGAGAATGTAACGCTTTCGCAATCGTCTAGGTTTACGAGCATGAATTTCAAGATTGTTTTTTTTTAATTTAAGTAAAAAAAGACATTGCTGAGCTAACGGATAGCTAAATTATAAATCCTAATTGTTACGACATTTAGTACGTTCAAAAGATCGTAAATTGTAATAAGTATATCATATCAGTATTAGGGTTTGCAATCCGGATATTCGAATATCCGAATTATTCGAATATCCGCCAATATTTTTATCCGAAAATATTCGAATAATCCAAGTGAAATTATCCGGATAAACGGATAATTTCTATAAACATTATTTTTTATTTATAAGTAATATATTTAATAGATAGACGTCACTGAAACCAATTTCGATCAATTCTTAATACGGATAATGTTATTGCTAACAAGTCAACACCTATTTATCTTCAAAATCAAACTAATATTTACAAAACAAAGAAAGCATTCGTGGACAAGAAGTAAGCAGAATGCCTCACCCCACGCACTCAGTTCTTATCAAATATTCGATTAATTGGATGATTTAAAAAAACAGAAAAACGTTCAAGTATTATTTTTTAATATGAAAACGTTACCCCAACCTACTTTCATTACTGCTAATAGCTAACGTGAAGTTATCTGTAAAACCGTACTTAATAAGGGAGATTTATACCTAGATTTCCTGGTCCCTTGTTTTTTTGAAATTGAAATTTAGCGCCTCACTCCGAATTTAGCTGTTAACAGTTCCATGGCAATTTAGTACGCCAGAATTCCCTCCACTTCACTAAGAAATATAAGGCATTTTCCTTTTAAGTCCTTAGTTACATTCATACACAAAAATCGGTCTAATTACTACTTATACTTTGAAATCTTAGTCGATCTACTGATCAACTTGGAAACTAAAACCCATCAAATTGCTGCCGAGCAATTTGAGGCGTTTTGGATTTAAATACTTAAATAAGTTCGCCTTTGTACCTCCTCCTTCTTAATTTTTTTTAAATTTATGTCTTGTATATTTTATGTTGGTGGTACAATACTTATTTATCGCCTCTCCCCTTCCATTGGTACTTTGGTACCAGCCACTGTGCAACTAAGGTCTAAAATGATCCACACCTGGATAGGAAGTGTCTTCGACTAATTGGTCTTCTCTTTTTTTGGTTATTCTGTTTTGAAGGAGTACCTATGCTCAGTTGCTTATTCCTGTTCTAAGACCCTAACCAGGACGCTTTTGTTTAGAGCCTACGAAAAGAGTTTTACGAAAAGAGGTCCAAGATGGCATCTGGTATGGGCGTAGGCATTTATGCAAATGACTAGTGACTACAGTGGTAGTATCAGCATGGGCAATTATGCCACTGTCTTTTAAGCCGAGACATACGCAATAATTACCTGTGTACATAAGAATATAGTTAGACAAACCCAAGGAAAGAATATCTATATACTCAGCGACAGTCAGGCGGCACTCAAAGCCTTCACATCGCCCAGAGGTGACTCTTGACTGGTATTAAACAGCATCCAAGCTCTTAACAAAGCTTGGAAGGCAAAACAAGATGCAACTGGTATGGATACCGGGGCACGAAGGCTTCATTGGCAATGAAAATGCTGATGAACTTGCCAAGGCCAGGTCTGAAGACAACGTCACAAGGAACCATTAAAACGGCTATGAAGGACCATACAAAGGCTAATCACCAAAAAGAGTGGGATGCCCTGGTAGGTCTGAAGCATTCAAAGCTCTTTATGCGGAGGGTAGAATCTGGATGGAGCAAAAAGCTAGGAAAGCTAGGCAAAAGACAACTCCAAATTATAACGGGGGTGTTCACAGGCCATTACGGGATCAAAGGAATGTTGGCCAAGATGGGACACGCTGACTACACAGATTGTCGCATGTGCGGCGAAGAGGAAGAGACCGTCAGACATCTAATGTGTGAATGTCACGCCCTCGCCAGACAAAGAATGAAGAACTTTGGAGCAGGCTACCTAGTACCAAAGGACATCAGAGAGCTACCCATGAGCCTCATCATCCGATACGTGGAGATGGTCGAGAAGCTCCTGAATAGCTGAAGGATCTTAAGATCTAAGGGGGTAATTGCACAAAAGATCCCGATGGGTCGAAGTGTATCCGGAAGGGCCCCGCAGATTTAAGATAAGATGAGTATCCGATCCGATTGAGCGAAGGACCGACTCCTATACATTCTCGAAATCATTCAAGGCGCCATTTTTGCCTTTGACATCCTTCCTATATCCGATATCGGAACGGATAATATGACAACGCTGTATCGCCTATAACCATCATCATATCCAATGATGTTGTCTCGTCTCACGTTCCACTCTACACAAGCCATCCTCTCTACCATCCATTTCCAAGGTAAAGGTGTTGTCAGAAAAACTTCTCGTTATACCTAACACCTAACTAATCACTACTACTAACTGTCTTATATCGACAGCTCACTATCTGATTGCAAGATTCTAGTCATAGAACTAAAGATAGAGAGCTAGGTGTGTTTTAATTCCTACAGTTTGCTGATTTACGCAAAAAATAAATAAAAATGTAGGTAAATTTTGCATTATGGCGCTCATCTATCTCAGCCGTTATCAATTCCACGCTTATATGCACCTGTAACATTAATTTTGTTCCATTTAATAAATTATCCGAAATTATCCGAATTATTCGAATATTCGAATAATAAAAATTGTATTATCCGAATTATTCGAATATTAAAAATCCGTCGGATAATGCAAACTCTAATCAGTATATCTTAGGTAGTGATGTGCAAGTTGCGGAAAGTTTCCAAAAAATCTTTAATTTCTTGAAAAATTCACGAAACTTTCACGAAAAATAAAGGGAATTTAAATTTATGAAATGGAAAGTTTCCACCCATATAATTGTCCATACAAAGTATGGCAAGTTTCCGAAGTTTTCCTATGTGAAAATTTCAGAATTTATGAAACTTTCCGTCGGCACATCAATAATCTTAGGTCATCAGTATATTCTCCAACATTATCCCTCTATTTTAAATACGGCCGGCTATAAAATCTTAAACTAATTGGTGTTCACCTTACAATTTTGGATATCCTTATCACTAAAATACATACATACGTATGATTATTATAAATAAGATTCCAATAATTAGCATATCTATGTCTATACGTAATGTGGCTTAAATTTCAAACAATGTTTTTAAAACAAATAATTCAGGAATCGCGTGTTATAAATACTATGTCAATAAACACTGCTATTTTTCCTTTAAAATTAATTGTAACTCACGGAAGTAGATACTCAGTCAAATTTTACAGATAATCAACATAATTTATACTTTAATTAAAAATATTATGTACTGAAGATGTAATCGCTAAATATAACAAAACATCGATGTTAACAATAAGGCCCAATGTAGTAAAACTATACTAGACACTCAGGCAATAACAAACACGTCATCATACAAACGCCAGTAACGACGAGCATTTAGAGATATAAAAAAAAGAAATTCGAAAGTTTTCGTCCGGGGAATAAGGACAAAACTGGTAACAAGAGTCACTAAGACTTAATTACTGGGTAATTGTGTCAAGTTGATACAGTAGCCACAAAGTTAGATGATAACTCACTCTAAAGGGTTCGAAATGAACCTTTCTGTTGTTAACTTTCCACTGAATTTAACATATTCTTCTTTTTAGTGTAGTCATACGCACCAGAAGGTTAGATACAGTAGGTATATTAACAAGTTTATATCGTAAAAGCTAGTCGTTAGACGTCAAAACAAACGCTTCATTTGAAGCGTAAAAAGGCACGTATTTCATAAGATACATACATCTGTATTATATTTATCAGCTACAGAAAGGCTTGTGCCTTGCAAGCATCCGCAGCTGACTTTACAATAGAACTTATATAAATGTAGATACAGCGTCACTCAAACCTGCTTACGCTTTTCAGACGAAAAATAGACTCAATAATTTTTAAGAAAAAAAAAACCGCCTTCGTTTGGGGTTCTGGTGATAAATACTTTCAAATGTTGGATTATGTTATCAATTCGTCTGTATATTTTTTAATGTTTGTTATTCGATATCTCCGTCATTTCTGAACCAATTTTGAAATCTGGATGATTCTGAAGTACTTACAGATGAGAATGATTATCAGAACGGAACTCTAACCAGGGGCGGCTCACTCTTCATCAGCAGTTCCACTGCACCAAATGTCACTGTTCTGGACGTAAGTGCATGCTGTTCTTATAAAAATACCAAAGTTACTATAAGTGTGCCGTTCAGATTTGAGGAGTTCCGTTCTGACCATCATCAGCAATTCCACTGCACCAAATATCACTGTTCTGGACGTAAGTGCATGCTGTTCTTATAAAAATACCAAAGTCACTATAAGTGTGCCGTTCAGATTTGAGGAGTTCCATTCTGACCATCATCAGGAGTTCCACTGCACCAAATGTCACTGTTCCGTACGTAAATGCATGCTGTTCCTTTAAAAACACAAAAATCACCATATGTATGCCTTTCAGATTTGAGGAGTTCCCTCGATTTCTCCAGGATCCCATCATCAGAACTGGGTTCTGAGAAAAATGGGACCAATCTGTATGCATATACATTCAATCAAAAAAAAAATTTCAAAATCGGTCTAGTAACGACGGAGATATCGAGGAACAAACATTAAAAAAAAAAAAAACATACAGACGACTTGATAACCCCTTCCTTTGAGATTTGGAAGGCGGTTAAAAACAAATGTGACACTGTTTCATTACCATATTAACACCTATATTTAGCTTACTTCAGTTCTTCGTGTGGTTGTGAAGATGACAAAACGAAAGCAAATATCAGTTTCAGTTTACTGCAGTACCCTAATAAAACATTTTTTTCCATTTTTTATTTTTGCACTTTGTTGGCGTGATTGATATACATATTGGTACCAAATTTCAGCTTTCTAGTGCTAACGGTTACTGAGATTATCCGCGGACGGACGGACGGACGGACGGACGGACGGACGGACGGACGGACGGACGGACGGACGGACGGACGGACAGACAGACATGGCGAAACTATAAGGGTTCCTAGTTGACTACGGAACCCTAAAAATTAAACAACTTAAGTCCGGATAGTTTCCACTACCTATCATATTTCTCACCTGATTCTGGTACAAGTTGTGACCAAAACCGCTAACTCGGTATTTAAATGATTACAATAAATGGAATTGTGCTGTATTTTGTAGAAATCTAAACATACAACAAGTATAATCAAGCAAGTAGGCAACAAGTATTGTATATCGTCACTACTTTTAAAAAAACTTGTATCTTCGTCTGTCAATGAAAAGAAAATTGTAGTAAGTATGTATGGAATGCATATAGACTTACTGCGTTTTAACTTTGAGGAAAAGCGTGAGATACGAGATTTTTTAAAAGTAGTGACGAAATTCATTTTTGGTCGATATTATTGAACGCGTGGGAAAACCAAGCGTTATCGTGACGTTACGATAATTAAGGTTAAGCCGGTGATTAGTGTCGATGTACGTATAAGATGCCGGTTAATACATTTGATTTAGATATGGTGATAGTAGGGCGCGTAACGAAATTATCGAGCACCTGTCTAGGTATAGGTACTTACAGTTGTAGTGCAAAAAGATGTTCCTTCGTATTCTTACGAACGTATCATGATATTTCAGTTAGTCTCAGTACAAGATGAACTGTTTGAACTAGCATGACAAATACGAATGCAGATTGTCGATGTTTTTTAAACTTTTTTCTGGACAATCCATTAAACAACCTGTTGTAATTGTTTTTCGCACTACATTCGATTTCTTTCCGTTATTCTTCGGATCTAGTGGGTAAACTACCATACAAATGGTTCTACGGCCGCTGTAAGGCATACGTACACTCCTGCCGAGTTTTGACATCGGATTCGATCATGTTAGGGGCGAATTGTTTTAGGTTTACATTGAGCTATGGTGTCTATTACTGGTAATTTTGGATAGCTTTAAATTAAAATAAATTAATATCAGTCGAATATTATGAAAGAAGTAAATAGATTGCGTCATTCGTAGGTACTAGATATTAATTGACTTGATAAGGTTAAGCCTGAAATTACGTCTCATACGTATTATTTGGGCAAGATTAAGTTATTAAATTCTTTTATACTAATTACCTACGACAAAACATGTTTTGTAGACAAATATGAGTAGGAAATTGAAACACGGAGAGTAAACAAATAAATTAATTTATAATATAATCTAATCAACTGATTTGATAATACAATCCCAAACACTGAATAATTCCATACAACTTAAAGAAATAGCCGTGGTTATTAGCAGGATCAAGGTAATTCTAGAAGACCGAATTGAATATATTGTTACTAATTTTACTTCATATGCATTACCGATACTGACATTACCTGACCATTGTTTTGCAATATAACAAAGTGATCAAGAATATTATTGATGAAAAAAAAGTATTATTTTTCTGCCTGGCGTTAAAATGTAAAATATTTACTAATTTAAGTATGATGAATGATGATTGATGACCGAACTGAATCCTCGGTATAATAATAATCAAGGAAACGTATATTAACGAAACATTTATAATAAGACATTGTAATGTGTTCATTATTTTCAAGGCGAAACGCCTCTTGTCAAATATTAAATTTATATACTTGATATCCAGCACACACACTAAGATAGCTACGGAATGAAAAATAAGTGATAAAATAAATATTCAGTGAAGATTTTAATTTTGTATGTTAATGTAATTTAAAATAAGCGTAATATGTTAAACAAATATGACTGAATTCTAAATAAACATAAATGTACCAAAGGTACAAAAAAATCGCGTAAAAAATGTTTCGTGACGTAATAACACGTGGACGGCCCCTAAGAAGTTTAATTTCAAATTAATTACGGTCGTTGATAATATTTATTTCAAACGCCTAATTACTTATGATGAAGCATAGATACGATATCTAATCTGTCTAAATTTTGAATTAGTTTGTCATTAGTCGCCAGCAATATGCTGAGATTAGACCATTTCGTGGCAACTTTTGTTTTTAAGTCTTTTTGCATGTACAATATAATTTCCCTTTTTTGTGTATTTTGCGGATAAATTAATTCTATTCTATTCTATGTATAAAGGTACCCACGATACGTATTCATTCTAGCGACAAATTTAGCACCACATCTTCGCACTGATACATATAAAAGTATGTACTAATATAAAAAATGAAAATATACCAAAGTATTTAAGAGTTGAAGTAATCAATGAATACCTACTTAAATAGTACATACAAGGTACGATTGTCCCAATTTCTAACAAAAAACACACTAGCTTTATACATTATTATAATGTTGTATTACTTTTACTCAGCATTCGATTTTTCGATCCTATTTCGACCAAAGTTGTGTTGCGAGAAAAAAGTTTCCTGAAATTAAGTGAATGTTTTATGTCCGTGGGGACTAAAAACAAACTGGGGACCCACAGTGTATTAAAAACCCCAATTTTGTCTCACCTTGTTTTTATTGTATAATTCTACAGTTAAGAAGGTTTTGAATAGTAGACTAAAACTCCGACGGTGCTACGGCTTCTAGTTTTTTTATAAAAAAAATATTAAAGTTTGCCTATACCCGGGTCATAAAATTAATAAAAACAATAATTTCTAAAAATCTATAATAGTTATTTAAATTTCAATTGAACCGGTTGATTAGGCGTATAATACCAGACCTTTGTGCAATTTGTTGTTTATTTTTAACCGACTTCAAAAAAGGAGGAGGTTCTCAATTCGACTGAATGTTTTTTTTTGTATGTATGTTACTCGATATCTCCGAGAATCGTGGACCGATTTTCAAAATTTTTTTTTTGATCGAACCGGTATAAACCCGAGATGGTCCCATTGGCACCAAGTCAGGGTCTGATGATGGGATCCTGGAGAAATCGAGGGAACTCTTCAAATGTTATAGGCACATGTAATGTTTTTAGTCTATTTTTCAAAGGTACACCAGTATTTACGTCTGATGGTAATAATTTTATGTGGCTGAGCTGATGATGGAAGGTCAACTCCTCAATGGTTAGGAGTTAAAGGATAATTCTTTCACTACTGTACATGTATTCGGACTGATACATATAATATCACTAGGAACCACTAAAAATCAACAAATAAATAAACTTTTTAACAAAAATAAAACCGCCTTCAAAAATAAGCGCGTTACAAAACACGGAGAAACTAAAAAGCCAAAAATAATAAACCTTTCAATTCAGATTTCTTATCGTATTGCAATAAGCTAAACATCCAAATTATAAACAAATCAATTCTTTTTGGAGTCGGTACCAGCCTGTGTATGGTTGGGTAGGGCAAACAGGCAATAGCAAGGCGACGAACAGGTCTGGTACCGACTCCAAAAATAATTGATTTGTTTATAATTTGGATGTTTAGCTTATTGCAATACGATAAGAAATCTGAATTGAAAGGTTTATTATTTTTGGCTTTTTAGTTTCTCCGTGTTTTGTAACGCGCTTATTTTCTCTTTTAACATAAGGAGAAATTTATGTATTTTTACTTTTATGTTTTAATTGTATAATTCGGGAATAACGCCGTATTAGCACACGAAACCGAAACAGAACGATAGTTTACACGTGTCTTTATAAGCCATATTAAAATCACGTGCTAATTCCGCGTTAATCAAAAGATATCAATAATTTAAGTTTTAATTTAGGGCTGTCACCTCGAGTACCCGGATGTTACTGAAAGTTATGATCCAGGTCGAAAATGTTAAATGTTCATTAAATTACGTGTAAGAAAGCGTACTTTCTATCAACGCTTGTCACTTTCGTAAAAACTAGCGCCTACGTCATTCTTAATTTTTATTTAACAAGTTGATGGCCATATTGTATAGCATTTCATATTTCACTCTGCAGTGTGTTTCTTATAAGAACATACACTCAAGAACAATGAAAACGGGTCACTTTGTATGCAGTTCTCCATACAAAGTGATACGTTTTTATTATCAAGAAAGTATGTCCTAATGAACGTTCATTAGTAATATTGTTTATCAATACAGTTGTAAAGCAATTAAAGAAAATTGAGATTAAACATGTGGTTTTTACACGATTTTTAGGTTATTTTTATGAGATAGAACTTAGTTACAATACTTTAAAAGATCAAAAACGATGTGACAAAGAAATTTATGTGTCTTCATTGACTGAAATAAAATTTTCTGCAATGTAAAATTCGTGGCCGATTTTAAATTATTTATTCTTTAATTTCATAACTTTATTTATTTATTTCAACTGTATTGCAAAATATAACATGTACAAAGCCGAACTTAATGCCAGAAGGCATTCTCTACCAGTCAACCGTTGGATTATTGTGCTAAGTAACAAATTTTAAAAGTGATACAGGAGAAAATCAATAATGATCAGCTATGGTATTTTATAAAAAAAATGGTTCAGGTGGGATTTTAACCCACAACCTCCGAATTGCTGGTCCAATGTGCTATCAATTAAACAGAGCCAAACATCCATCGCAATGATTTCGGTGAGTGTTAATGTGTCTGTCAAAGTGTACGAATTATTTAAAACTAGCTTTTACCCGCGGCTTCGCCCGCGTAATAAAAGTATTCATTAAGATTTTCATTTGGATCCGTAGGGACCGTAGGTTTCTCTGTAGGTATATTTATCTGCGATTATTTCGATTGCGCATAATACTTTTGCTTGCAATGATTGTAGAAATATTACACATCGACCACAGCGTAGGTAATTCTATATACGCTGGGGAAACCTTTATAAACATCCCACATAGCCCGTATTTCGACACTATAATCGGTGGGTAAAAAGTACTTTTTTCTATTATCCCTTACAATTTTTTACATTTTGCTTATACTTATCGCAAACGTAATCTTCAAGCAAGCAAACAACGATCGTCTTAGAGCACATTGATTGTAAGAGACCGCCGACCGATTATCCGTATCCCGCTAACGATACCCATATTATCCGTATCCGTATCCGTATCGCTATCGCTATCGCTATCCCTATCGCTATCCCTATCGCTATCCCTATCGCTTTCCCTATCGCTATCCCTATCGCTATCCCTATCCCTATCCCTATCCCTTATCAAGATGTTTAATGATATAACACTTTAAGTTCTCGCGCTTTGTACACATATTTAAAGTCACATACAGGTCGAACGCGATTAATTAACATTATTTTTACCTTTTTTCCCAACGTTTCGGCCAGGTTGCACTGGCCGTGGTCGCGGAAGACTGACGTCCCAGCAAAATGTCACCGGAGATGTAAACAACACAAAACTACCCGATATTAATTTATATAAATGTTCGGGGTAGACAAATAAATATAATCTACCCGCTTTTAGTTAATGTTTATTTCCCACCATGTTTATTTTAAAGGTAAAAATAATGTTAATTAATCGCGTTCGACCTGTATGTGACTTTAAATATATGTTTAATGATTTCTTATCAAGTGCTAAAATATAAAGTTTCATGGTTTTATCATTTAAAATTAAGAAATCCCATACAAACTTTCAACCTCTTTTTCAACCCCTTCATCCCTTTTTTTCGAAATAAAAAGTAGCCTATGTTCTGTCTCAGGGTCTAAAGATTGTCTGTTCCAAATTTCATCAAAATCGGTTGCGTGGTTTAAGCGGGAAAGCGTAACAGACAGACAGACAGACAGACAGACAGACAGACAGACAGACAGACAGAGTTACTTTCGCATTTATAATATTAGTATGGAGTATGGATTATAAGGCCTTATTAAATAATGACAGTGAATCGATCTACATCAATCGATCGATCTACATCAATCGATCGATCTACAAAGCTTCCGAGAGTTTGAAACTGAGTTGAAAAGTTAATAATCGAATCCGGATATAAGTAACCTAAAGTAACAACCCTAGTCACAAGAAATCCGGTTATAACTAATATCACTTCTAACTTTTGATTAACGCGGAATTAGCACGTGATTTTAATATGGCTTATAAAAACACGTGTAAGCTATCGTTCTGTTTTGATTTCGTGTGCTAATACGGCGTTATTCCCGAATTAAAAATTAAAAACATAAAAACAGAAATTCATAAATTTCTCCTTGTGTAAAAAGAGAAAATAAACAACAAATTGCACAAAGGTCTGGTATTATACGCTTAATCAACTGGTTCAATTGAAATTTAAATAACTATTATAGATTTTTAGAAATTATGTAGCACCGTCGGAGTTTTAGTCTACTATTCAAAACCTTCTTAACTGTAGAATTATGCAATAAAAACAAGGTGAGACAAAATTGGGGTTTTTAATACACTGTGGGACCTTTTCTCGTTAACGGAGGAAACTTTCTGAGTAAAAATACTATTTATTTATTTTATTTTTACGTAGTTGCATTAATCTTATATCCGGGAAGACTATAGCAAGGATACCTACTGTTGAGATAAGAAGTTTGATACTAGAAACAGGTCACATTTGTGTTTATGACGCTGACATAATTAAAATTTCAATTTTATAACCCTACTGCAAATACATAAAGTCTATTATAACGGCCAATTAACTATATCGGCGATAAGCAGGTATCAGTATTGTTATTGTATGATGATCAAGATTTTACGTAACTTTAAAATCGCTACAATAGTTTTACACAGGTCACTACGTCGATTCACCAGACCTGGTACGACTGGAATGATCGAATGAAAATATCTGTGTGCATCTTATTACCAATAAATGGCAGTTCAGAATGTACACTGATACAAACATTACTCAAATAATGAAAGTATCGCTGAGGGAGCAACAGTTGCAGTCGCGTTACTACGTGCACTTCAGCTCGTTTGTTGTGCGCGTGCAGGACACCATCGCGAGCGCAGACTTCTGGCCGAAAGGTGTGGTTTTTTGGCGGTTCCGGGGCAACCTTTCTTTTTTTTTTAAATTATAAATCGGCTTACTCATGGCCACAGACTAGCTAAAGGCAAAGACGTGGCCTACGAAGGAGTGAGCTCGCCCAGAAGATGGCTGGTTCACTCTTGATTTGAAGGTTGCCGGGTTATATAACCTGCCGAATCCTACACCAGGGCAAACGACCCAACGGAGCCACGCTGTTACGTCATCGCCCAAATCAATTGTTTAGTTGTAAACTTTTATTGTTTGTTTTTTTTTTTCATGTTCTTATTTACTGTTTTTTTTTTAATTTAAGTTTCATGACGCATTGGATTTAAATGTAATGTCATTGAAATATGTTCTCAAATAAATAAATTATTAAATAATAAATAAATAATAATCGTTCATTCCATTCATGCCTGCCATGGTGAATTAGCCCGTACAGCAACCCAATTCCTAAAGAGCTGTGTTCTACAATGTTACTTCTACGCTAGATGTCACTGTTGTTAGAGCGAGACAACGTTTAACGGTATAAGAGCGAGATGCCTGCTGTTTTAGTGAGCCGGATATAATTTCGACGCGACGTAGCTGCCTTAGCTTTCGCAATTCGTGGGCCCTGTATACTTAATGTCGTATCGCAACAGGACAGGCAACCAACACCGTAAGACTTGATCACTCACGAATGGCGATCAACGGTCCGTGAGCCAAAGCGTTACCAAAATGTTCACGAATCGTGTTACTTGCTCGCCGTAGAGCAGGATAGACGATAACTGGCGTGGGCGCGAGCGAGACGGCAGATCACTGGCGATCGACGGTCCGTTTGAGCCACTGAGTGAAGTGCCGCAGCTGCCAAACGGCGCGGGCGCTCTCTTCTCGTAGTCGCGCGTTATGACGGCGTAGGCGACGGACCTGTTGTAATAAATTAAATCAGTACATATAAAAATAAAATTTCTATTATTTTAGATAAGATCTAGACCTTTTATGAGAATTACTTCGCCGAGAGCTCGAGAGACATAATTTTGTGGATTAAAGAGAGGTTATAATATAATAAATTTAATCAGTACAAGATATTTTTTTTTTATTTTAGATTTTATAGCGGAGATCCTAGGTATTTTATTAGAATTACTTTCCCGAGAGATATTGTATTGTATTGATATTGTTTGACGACCGGTCTGGCCTAGCGTGTAGTGACGCTGCCTGCTAAGCTGCGGTCCCGGGTTCGAATATATAAGTATTTGTATATTATATATATCGTTGTCTGAGTACCCAAAACACAAGCCTTCTTGAGCTTACCGTGGGACTCGGTCAATGTGTGTAAGAACGTCCTATAATATTTATTTATATTAGAGAGAGTAAAAGAAAGAATTAGACTTTGTTCGGGCTCATAGCTCGACACATAAGAGCATGACGACTTTATAAATCGTAAACCAAGCGTTTTTATGCTCTATGTTAGTACCTGATGAATTCTAAAACTTGGCAAAAAAGAGTAGAAATAGAACTAAATTTCTTTATTATAGATCATAGCAACACTTTACTCATACAAAAGTGGCTCAATAGTTGCCACATGCAAAATATATTTACATAGACGTTGGCGTCTACTATTTTTTGCCAGGCTCACGGTCTACCACAGCTTAGGTGACTGTGGCAGAGTACAGTCAACAGTCAAGTCCATGTTAGTGTTCTTCTTCTTCTTCTTCTAGGTTAGGGGCTTTGTAAGGCTTCAGGGCGCCTTATGTATCACTGCGACCATTTCTGATCTATTGTGATCGCCACCTACTACAACTCTCGATCAAGTCCTACAAATTCAAAGACTTGTAGTATCTTTTTGAGATCGAGAAACCTCACATCCTCTGGGAGAAATTGGTAGCTGCCCAGAATCATGTTACGTGTGCGCATTAGAGAGGGGCACTCTGCCAGGATGTGCAGGGGCGTTTCATCAGACTCTAGACAGAATCTGCACCGCCCGTTTGCACGTTTCCCGATAGTGTGCATGTGCTTTTTCAGGTGGCAATGCCCTGTCAGCACCCTCACTAGGTTGCGAAGTTGGTTCCTTGACAGCGCCAAGGCATTTGAGGATGCCTTTTTGCTGTAGTCTGATGAGAGCCTTGGAATGGTTCATGCCTGGCGTGTTCCTCCAGAGCTGAATAGTTTTGTATTGACAGTAGGTCTTTAGGGTTAGTTTCGTAAGGCTTTTCGGGATACCGCAGAAAGGCTCTGGGCCATGGTGCTTACCCTTTGCCCCCGTACGTGCAAGCTCGTCGGCTTTCTCGTTGCCTTCGATGCCTGCGTGCCCCGGGACCCATCTTAAGACAACCTTGTTTTTGGATCCAAGGTTGTTTAATAGTTGCCTGCAGTTCTCAACCAGCTTGGACGTTATGACGTCCGAAGTTAGGGCTAAGAGTGCCGCCTGGCTATCCGAGTGGATGTAAATAGTATGGTTGACGTAGTTGCATTGCAGGTTGATTGACGCGCATTCCAAGATGGCGTATACCTCTGCCTGGAATATAGAGCAATACCGTCCTAGATTTAGGCTTTTAGCCCTTCTAGGCGTTTCGCCGTATACTCCGCAGCCTACTTCAGATCCGGATTTGGAGCCGTCAGTGTACCACCTTAGGCTTCCTTCTTTCCATAATATTTGACTGTTTGACCAGTCCTCCCTTTCCGGGATTTCCACAGAGTAAAGTTTCTGTGGGCAGAACTGAGGGTGCATGGTGTCTGTCGGCATCCCCAGTACAGGGATATCAAGCACTGATTCAGTAAATAGTCTCAGTGTTTGTGATATCCACCCTCCTCTCTTTGTAGCCACTATTCTCAGTATGCTGGATCTTGCTTCTAGTTCCAGATAGAGGTGGAGTGGCGACAGGTTCAGCAGGGCCTCTAGTGCCGCTGTTGGAGAGGATGACATTGCTCCAGTGACGATGCTACAAGCAGCTCTTTGCAGTCTGCTGAGCTTCGCCACTGCCACTTTCTGCAGCGTCTTCTTGTACCATGCTACAGAGGCGTAGGACACTATTGGTCTCACTATAGCAGTGTACAACCATAAGGCAATTTTGGGTTTAAGACCCCATCTGTTGCCTGCGAGACGGCAGCATATTGCCAGGGCCGATTTGGCCTTCAGTAGAGTTCCGTTCAGGTGCTGGTTCCAGGTCAGTTTCTGGTCCAGTGTTATCCCCAGATACTTGACTTCTGAAGAAAACGGAATCGTTTTACCATTCATGACCAAAGGTTTTAATTTATCCAGCCTTTGTTTGTTCGTGAATGGAACTATAATTGTTTTGTTTGCATTGATGGACAATTCATTTTCACCACACCAGGCGTTTATGGTGTTGAGAGCCCTCTGCATAAGGTACGATATAGTACTTTGGCAGTTTCCCCTCACCGTCACCACAAGGTCATCTGCGTACCCCTGAGTGTCGATTTGGAGATCCGCCAACTTACGCAGAAGTCCGTCCACTGCAAGAGTCCAGAGCAGTGGGGATAGGACACCCCCCTGCGGGCAACCTCTCACAGTGGCCACTTCTAGTGTGGTATCCAGCAGGTCTAGCCTAACTTTCCTATTTAAGAGCATGCTTTGCACCCAGCGGACCGTGGTGGAGTCCACTTCTTTGATTCTTAGCCCCTCCACCAGTGTCCGGATTGGAGTGTTATCAAAAGCGCCCTCAATGTCGAGAAAGGCCGACAGAGCTATTTCCTTATCTTCTAAGGCCTTTTCCACTCTATCCACCAGCTCCAGAAGGGCCGTCTCCGTAGATCTTCCCCTCCGGTATGCATGTTGACTGTCGTGGATAGGCTTCCTTACAAGATAGGTATCTCTGATGTAGAAAAGGTAGTTGATAAATAAATGTTAGTGTTACAAAATGAAGTAAATTTTAATTTGCATTAATGAATTACCCTTTGTTCGTGACATTTCTAGTAGCAATCAAACCTTACATTATCATCGACTCGTTTAATATGCATCAATGATGTATCCACTACGTTTCCTCTTAATGTACACTTACAAACCTCTTTTATTACCTCTCTCTGTGTATTGACAAATGAAGGTAAACTCCTAATGTTACAAAGAAATGTAGCCAATATCTTTAAATTCAGAACAGAATCCAAACAAAAGATTTCGAAATTTTAAAACAAAAATGTCTTCTTTACGTAGTTTGTTAAGAGGCAACAGGAGGGAAAATGCTAAAATAGAAAGGTGGGGCCCGTTTTAAATTGGGAATTTTAGTTAAATGTACTCTTGTTATTAACAATTGTCTATCGAGGTACCACTCTCGACTATTTCCTACTCCAGAACTTAATCAATCGGATCTTAATCAATTCGTTTAGTGTTTTTTTTGGCTAATTGTTACTTATGAAATAAAACTATGGAAACGGATTAAATCGTTTTTTTTCGTATAAAAAAAAACATGAAAAAAAACCGAGCACCTTTTTTTTTTCTAAATAATTCATACCAAATAATACGACAATAACGGTTTTTCGAGTTGTAACGTGTTTCACAATATTAATTGTTACTTATTTTGAATATCACACCTTTTCATACCGAAGACAATATTAATTGTTACTTATTTTGAACATCACACCTTTTTTGCGCCATAATCAATAAGGCCGTTTTGGCCATAATCAATAAGGCCGTTTTTGGAAATATTTGATGGGGAAAGACGCGTCTTTCAAAATAAAAATATCAAAAAAAATCAAAACGGTCCGACACAGATAAAAATAATAATATTCTGTGTTGAAAAAATCATTGCTCTACATAGTTTCAAAAACCAGGGAGGAAATATTCGGGAGCGTTTTTAAGTATGGAAAATTGATAATTCCTGTTGCGTCTTAATTCAGTTCGCCATTGCATATCTATCTATACGTTAAAAAACCGGCCAAGAGCGTGTCGGGCCACGCTCAGTGTAGGGTTCCGTAGTTTTCCTTATTTTTCTCAAAAACTACTGAACCTATCAAGTTCAAAACAATTTTCCTAGAAAGTCTTTATAAAGTTCTACTTTTGTGATTTTTTCATATTTTTTAAACATATGATTCAAAAGTTACAGGGGGGGGGGACACGCACTTTTTTTTCCTTTAGGAGCGATTATTTCCGAAAATATTAATATTATTAAAAAACGATCTTAGTAAACCCTTATTCATTTTTAAATACCTATCCAACAATATATCACACGTTGGGGTTGGAATGAAAAAAATATCAGCCCCCACTTTACATGTAGGGGGGTACCCTAATAAAACATTTTTTTTCATTTTTTATTTTTGCACTTTGTTGGCGTGATTGATATACATATTGGTACCAAATTTCAGCTTTCCAGTGCTAACGGTTACTGAGATTATCCGCGGACGGACGGACGGACAGACAGACATGGCGAAACTATAAGGGTTCCTAGTTGACTACGGAACCCTAAAAACGTATAGACGGAGAACTAGCTACGGAAAAAGGTACCTATGCAATTTATTTTATAGAACCATGGAATCCGGGTGCCTGGCAGCTGTTCAGCGGTGTGTGTATGTGCTAGCCACGAAAATAAGTTTGCAACTTATATAGCCAAGAAATCCCTTTAGTTAGTTTGTTGAATTGCAATTCAAATTGCAAACCTATTTTCCTCCACACACACCACTGAACAGTTTCCAGGCGCTTGAATTTATTGATAATGATAGTAAGGCGCATTAAAGAGACGGATTTTGTGGCTCTATAAATTGCATGCTTTTTCTGTAGCCAGTTCTTAGGCTATCTCCCTTGGACTATGTGCCGTATTCTGTTATACACCGTGTTTCACTTAACACTAAAAACCTGAAAACAGTTTGTTCAGAATCGAGAGTAGAATCGATTGAGCTATATCTTGATGGGGGTAATATTTTTATTTAAATTAGTATTATTAGTTATTTTTTACGTGCCCATTCTATTGTACTCGTAATACAACATTGTGTATATCGCATTGCTAGAGGTTGTTTACCTTTTTTCAGTATTTAGGGGTATTAATACTGGCCGGTTACTTGGACGATTATTTTTTCCGCTACTAGTTTGACGTTGTTTGTCAGTTTAATCTTAATGTTTATCATAAGTCATAACAAATTGAACTCGTACCTAATTACAACCTTGTCATTTTGAATATTGAGTTTATTTGCTTACTGCGATTACCTGTCCAATTTGAAGTTTACTGTGACAAAGCTTTAAAGTGTTTTACAGTGACATCTTAGCTGTCTATTGGTAAACCTTATGTCATTGCAGTAACGTACACAAATAAATAGTCTTATGGTTTATGATGGTAGTTAGCAATTATTTCATTGAGTGTAGAGCTAAAAGTCAAGTAGAGCTGTACAGAAAATTAAAAATTCAATTAAAAAAGTAACGATCAGATTAAAAGATGAATACTCTAGATGAGTTTAAAAAAATAAAAATCAGTTGGGGTGTCTGAGGTTTTGAGTGATACCGGAAACACCGTGTATAGAAGATTTAACCTATGTGCGATTACAGTGATCGCTTTGACGTCTGACTGACACTGACAACTCACGAAAGCAGTGTAGACTTGTCATTGCATACATCTATCTCATGTTATTGGAGAAATAATACTTCTTTGTTGGCGTCTAGCAAACTATTCAAAATGGATACATTTCTTTAGAATATTGAAATATGACTTATATTTGTAATGACATATTGATAGGTAATAAATGAAGGTTCCAGGTGTACATTCATAGGAACTTTGGACGGATACATAATTATAGCATTTTAAACGAATCGATGATATGATAGTGTAAGATTTGGTGGATACTGAAAATGTCACGAAGCAAGGGTAAATATTTTTTGCATACTAAAAGTTCCTCCATTTTGTAAGACTAACATGGATACATCCTTTGTAGTTGACTGTATATACAAGTAGTATCAAAGGTCGCGTACCTCCTCCTCGAGCTGGTGCTTGTGGCGGGCTTGCGCGGCGCGCTCGGCCTCCAGCGCCGCCACGCGCGCGCCCAGCCCACACGCGCACGCGCATGCGCCCGGCGCCGCCGGCGAAGACGGTGGCGGCGCGTCCGATGTCTGCGCCAAACAAACAACCTTCAATATTATGTGACAGTAATAGTTTACGATACTCCTTATTTCAACTTTCACGATTTGGCACATACATATTTAATATTGCAAACGGGACTTAATCACGTATTACTACTATGTTTTAAACACAAACCTCCGACATTTCAAGGACGGCATTGTCCCCGTGGTCTTGGAGCAGACTGGCTAAAGTGGACATCAACATCTTCAAGCTAGGTACGAGTTTTTGTAACTACCCGCACTTGGTCCTGACTACGACAGACTACCTACTTGAACACCTTGAACCCTTGAAACGTCTGAGGTTAGTGTTTAAAACATAGCAATACGCGATAAAGTCCCGTTTGCAATTTTAAATAAGTTTACGATAATGTCCAGAAACGGAGACATTAAACAAAGGGTTTTTCATACGAGTACATACTTCCATACGCCGAAAACATGAAGTTTTAAACTTTTTTTATCTCGACAATTAATTCTTTACACAATATTCTAATTCTTAAAAATATCCGTAAAATTTCCCATTTTCTCTATAGTAATTAAATGGATTTGGGGTTTGTTTGTGTTTTCATTGATTTGGGGTTCTCCTGCAGTCCAGATTGGAACACGATTGGATTTGATCCGCAGGCTGGGGTAGGAGACCTATGATCTTATAGAAATTTATTTAGTCTAAGTTCAGATGAATGCGTGGCGACACATGGTTTGAGACGTTTACCGCGCGAGACCGCTCGCAAGATCTTGAATCCTGCGTTAGCCTTAAAAGTTGAATATTTACCGGTTCCTCAGACCACGAGTCGAGGGTCGGTGGTTCACTCGGAAGGGGTTCCAGCGTGGGGTCCGGATTGTCTATGGACGGATATTGATGTTCTTCGCAAATCTGAAACAAGACTATAAGTAAAGATGGTTCCTGAACTAGGCAATTTCTGTTAGGTGGGTCGGTACCCACACCCAGTGAAGTTTGGGAATCACTGTCGTATTTTAATATTGGAAACTGCTTGTTTCGAGCGCGTTTAGCTTTGGTTCAGTATTGCTATGAGTAATATTTGGGTCGGGTAAATTGATGTTTAATTGCGTGCGTTACTACAGGTCTGATGTTTAAAGTAAAATGTATTGTATTGCTTGATTTTTTGAACCTCAAATAGCTGAAAGGCAGAAGGATTCTATTCTCTACGTCTTCGGTAGAATGCGAACGTTTTCATGAGAAAGTCAAACAGAAATAAGTCCCGCAGGTGAAGCATAAGGACTTTTATTCAAAGAATGTCGTGCCAATTGATCGTATAGCATGATTATGAGCATAAAGTAATCGATGAATGCATTCGTATGGCGTGTAGTGTACCTGCAGCATGGCGCGGGTGGCGGTGTGCACGAGCGCGGCCCAGTCCAGCGCGCTGGCGTCGGGCAGCGGCAGCGCGGGCGCGGGCGCGGGGGCGGGGGCGGGGGGCGCAGCGGCGGGAGGGGGCGCGCCCTCCGCGGCCCCCAGCTCCGCGTCCATCAGCCGCATCAACTCGTCCTGCATTGTCAACGTACTCACATTATTTATACACTACGTCGGTGGTCAGTGGCAAACAAACCGGCCTAATGGTAAACACTTTTCGTAACATATGAGATCCAGCACCAGTGTCGCAATGACGAGCGATTCGTATCGAAAACGAGTCTAACGATTAGACAAAACAAAAATACCCTTGAAATAGTAGCTCTTGTTATTTGATTTATTTAAAATTAACGAAAAATCTTTAAAATATATTATTTGTGCCGTTTGTATATCCGAGGTCTTTATAGAGTACGTCGTAGACGTCGCATCGGACCGATAGATGGCGCCATCGTTCGTTGTAAGTCGCTCCGGCGTCACACCGCCGCGATGTTGGTAGTCCCGTTTTCCCCACTTGCAACATAAGGCTCCTCGCGCCCCGACCCGCCACCAGCCACCCACATTGTTTCGTCGAACGCCGAAGTGACCGGTTGTCGCGTATTCCGTGCGAACATTTTTACAGCATGGTGTCTCGAAATTAATCTTTTAGTTTCTATTTCGTTGTTACTCCTGGTCAAACCAGAGTTATTCGTGTTTTTATTTAAAAAGTGGCTTATAACATTTCGGAATTATGAAATTTTTCAATTTCATCCGTCAATTCTTTCTTCCCTTTTAATTTACGCTCGTTCGTCTTGAATAATGAGATATATTATGCCTCGCTAGCGATCATTATTCGTCTTTCGGGGTTCTCACGATAGAAATGAACGAGCGGTGCTTTATGATTCTACCCACTTTTTTTTTTGTAAGAAAGTTCCATGCTGCAAAAATCGTTACCGTTAATCAGTTTTCTTTTTTTTAAACTATTCGCATTTCCGAGACTAAAGTAGGAAGTGTTATCCGCGTATTAAAAGTTTCGCGCGAGAATATAAGCGGTAACGTAGGTAAGTTGCTCCGCCGGGGACCACGTACTCCGGGGACCACGTGCTTCGCGACCGCGTGCTGCGCGACCTGCGGGCGGCGGCGGCGGCGGCGGCGGAGGGCGCGGGGAAGGAATACCGCGCTCCAAGGAGGTTTGAATTTCTCCGACGAATGGGTGAGCAGCTTCATATTTTTTTTAGGAGAACATGTCACATGGCACATGACACGTGTCGGTTGTCCGCCACGTCGGCGCCGCCGAAGTTGCGTAGAAGTTGCTTCCTCGTTAACGAGCCTCTGCGGTGCCGCCGAACAACGTTGTGGCCGCCGCATAGGCGTCGCATGCGACGCTGTAAGTATGTCTGCTGCTGCCCCGACGCGAGCGCCGCGCCGTTAGTGATCAGTCGTCAATACGCAGGCTACCAGCGCGGCCACCTACGCCGCGAGCCTGCTGAAGCTGTCCACCAATATCGCTGGCCGCCACGCTTACGCTGGCGCCTCGATGGTGATGCAGAGCGTTCGTCTGCCGTGACAACGCCGCGATCCTGCTGAAGCTGTCCACCAGTATCGCTGGCCGTCACGCTTATGCTGGCGCCTCGATGGTGATGCAGAGCGTGCGTCTGCCTTGACAACGCCGCGAGCCTGCTGAAGCTGTCCACCTGTATCGCTGGCCGCCACGCTTATGCTGGCGCCTCGATGGTGATGTAGAGCGTTCGTCTGCCGTGACAACGCCGCGATCCCGCTGAAGCTGTCCACCAGTATCGCTGGCCGCCACGCTTATGCTGGCGCCTCGATGGTAATGCAGAGCGTGCGTCTGCCGTGACAACGCTGCGATCCTGCTGAAGCTGTCCACCAGTATCGCTGGCCGCCACGCTTATGCTGGCGCCTCGATGGTGATGCAGAGCGTTCGTCTGCCGTGACAACGCCGCGAGCCTGCTGAAGCTGTCCACCAGTATCGCTGGCCGCCACGCTTATGCTGGCGCCTCGATGGTGATGCAGAGCGTTCGTCTGCCGTGACAACGCCGCGATCCTGCTGTAGCTGTCCACCAGTATCGCTGGCCGCCACGCTTATGCTGGCGCCTCAGTGGTGATGCGGAGCGTAATACTGTTAACCGCTGCACAGGCGTCGCAATCCTTCTGCTGCGTCTGCCGTGACAACGCCGCAAGCTACTTGAAGTTTTCCACCGGTGTCGTCGGCCGCCACGCTGATGCTGGCGCCTTGATGTCGCCTCGATCGCACGAGGTAAGATTGCAGACGCGGCGACCTTCATCGCGCCACCGAGCGCAATACTGCGGCTGCCGCGAAGGCGTCGCTAATTTTCCTGCCGCGTTTGCCGTGACGACGCCGCGAACTCTGTCGATGCTGTTCACCGATGTAGCTGACTGCCACGCTGGCGCCGGTGCCTCCCGCGCTGACGGCGGCGACCTCGAGAGGGCCACCGACCACGATACTGCGTGACGCGACAGGGTCATCGAAGACGCCTTTCGAGCTGACGACGGTCGTCTCAATCTCACCGCCGAACGTAACACCGTCTGCTGCAGTGACAAGCTGGTAAGATTGCTGATGTGCTCCCTTGGTGTCGCTGGCCGCCACGCCGACGTCGGCGGCTGCCGTCGCGCCTAAGATGTCACGCTCACCGCGAACACTGTCTTCCGCTACAATGGTGCCACGACCACGACTATCCAGGCCCCGTCTGCTACGGTATCGTTGCAGACTCTGTTGCTGACCAGGCTGATACTACCCTCCAATGTGACGCCGGGCGCCGCTATCAGCTGACATCCCGTACACTATGGTATCCACTCTTCTCTTTCCAGTTCCCGTGAAGTACTTTGACAGTATTTACACTCTATTTTGACCAAGGACTCCTCCGTCGCCGAAGTGAGAACAGATAAATTCTAAAGATGCTACGTCCTAACGTGGCTTGGCCACCCATAGTTGAACGAGGTAAGACGTCAATAACCGGACGAGGAGCCGCACTGCTGCGAGGGTGTCCTGACGATGTTCGCGACCTATCTAATCGGAGAGGCGCCTCGCGAGACGACCCTGTGATTCCTGTACATCGCTCATTGTGTAGGTCAAAGACATCGTAAAGGTTTGCGGAATTAAAAATATAAAAAAATCTCTTTCAGAATGTCCAGATCTGAATTCGAGCCAGCGTCCTGCATCCTGAGCGTGCGTCTGTTTACCGGGCGGACACCAAAACCGATCGGTAATCTGGCTGCGGGGGTTCCAAGTACACGAGGATTTCCCGGAGGCTTGTGGCGCCCCCTGTCCATTCGAGAGATGAACTTGTTCACCGAGCCTCTAATAAACAAATTGGGAAAAATAAACCCGCTTCGCCTTAGTGAACTTGAGATTCCAGCTCAAAGCGAAAGGGGCCAGGAACTCAGGAGGACTTCAGTAGTTATCATCTGGCTCGACTATACTGAATTAATAGTGCTTGATTCGATCGTAGACCCTGATTTCATCAATTTTACAACTTTCGTAGTCCACAGAGGAAGGTTGCACCGCTGTAGTTTAAGGTTTAAGGTTTAAGATCATTTAATCTCATTAAGAATTTTACAATTCACTTATACGAGATAAAACATTAATAACTTAAAATATTGTTATGAGTATGAGTTTCCAGCATTACCTCGTACAGCTGCCGATAGCTGTAGGCCAATCGCTCCTGTTTTGCTTGCATCTGCAGCCCGATAAGACCTTCAATAATCGTAACATTGTACGAAGTAAAGCTCTTCCGATGGAAAATAATCTTCAACAGGCGGTGGCGCTGGCGACTGAAGTGACCCACGTTGGGCGCCAATTATCACAGGGTGCCTTATTGGTAAATAAACTTAAAGCTCCGGCTGTACAAAATTAAGGACACAAGTGATAATAATAGAAAAAAAATACTGAAATTGAAAATAATTAAAATGGTGTCTAAATAAGCTTGCTAGGGGAAGTATATGTGGAGATAAATAATTTAAGATTGTTTATATTTTATAACATTTATTTATATAGAAAATCCTTGCCAAAATGTGTTTGTTCAGTTGGTTCTTAATTTAGTTACTTACTGCGCTAACCGTGTGAAAACTGACCTATAATTCTCTTGTTCGACACCAATGAAATGTACAGAGCTCAGCGGGAAGCTGGGTCGCTTAAAAAGGTTCTAAGTAAATTTTCACACAAGTTATCTTAATTTTTAAGTAGAAATTATACTATTAAAATACCCTAGGTACCAGTTCTCAAAAATATTTGCTTGCTCTAAATTACTGACTCTATGAATTTAATCTAACTAAATTGCAGCTGACGCAGTTGCCCTGACCATTAGAAGGATAAATTGGACCGACCTCTAAGATGGTGAACCTTCGGGAAAGCTGTGGCAGGTGGCACGGGACCTCCCGGGGAATGTTGGCTGCACTGCGGAGACTTTTTAACCCGGAACGCGTGCCACGTGGACACCGAGACAAATGCGGCAGAGGCAGGCCGTCCTCTAGCGAAACAGGACCCAGAACTTGCGCCGGTCACAAGGATTTCCAGAGTTGCATAAGATTTGAATCAATTTGATGTTCAAGATATATATTATGAAAATAATCTTTTAATATTTATATATCTATTTAATATTTATCCCGGCTCCTGAAAGCGACATAAAAATACATTAGTCTAATGCTCTCAAGACCAGCATGACAAAATAGAAGACAATCTAATAAATTAGCTCACCGCTGAAGGTCAAAGAAATTTCCTAGCGGAGCGCTCCCAATCCCACAGCAGAAGACAGATCATCCCTGTGAATAACCAAGCACATGGTTAGGAACAAACCCACAACGTTTCACGCCATTATGGAGTTGATCAGAACAATTCAGATACTTACTCAATCCGAGGATTATTGCAGGCCTTCTGCTTCCACCGTTTTGACCACCATGCGGTATGGTCTTGTGGAGAAAGTGCGTGTGCACCCAAAAGGGTCAAAAATGGAAATGGACCACCCAAGATCATTAACCTATTTGCATATGGAGCAATCAAGGACATAGGGTGACAAACCCAGGAAGACATAATATATCGAATTAATAGATTATATTTATTTGAGACTCCATCAGAGTCATGAAAGATTTACTATGATGTACATAGCAAGATTGTCACTCCAGACAGGCCTCTTATTTAGAGTATTAATATTACAGTATTTTGTTATGTATTTAAGATAAATTTCTGCATTATTTCTATATAATTATATTAATTTAATTTATAAAATGTACTGGAGTAACAATTAAAAAATCTCATACAACGCGTTATTTTTAGCTATCTGGCAACCCGTGCACAGATTATGCAGAAAGGGGCATACATGTGTGGATGCAAGTATTTTTGCACCAATTGAGGATTTGAAACAAAATAAAATTAAAGAAATTTCGATTTTAGATTTATAAAAAAAATATTAATTACGACCAAGAAAATGTACTACGTTACAATGCAGCCGGATTAAGGTTCGCATAGCACTATATGCTATGCACAGTTGGGTTGTATGTTATGTTATGCTGTACGATGGCAGGACTACATCTCTTCTGTTACGAGTAACTACGACAGTAACTGCTGACTCCAACAGACTGTCGTACGAGGTCAGTAAGCACCCCCTGGGAGCCAAGTGATCTTCGGTGACCTCGCCTTCTTCTGCTTCGCCCGTCATCGTACCTCTTCGTCTGCGAGAGCCCTGCATTACGCCGTACAACGGTTCGTATTAAGCCTCCGCCACACATAAAGCGCATTCCGCTTCGCTAACGCTACGCTATCAGCGCGCTGAATGCGCGCGCATTCCGCTCGCGTCCCGCGCGCGTTGCGCTCGCAATCCGCGCTCGTTAGTTCCCGCTAGCGCCCACTAGGCGCATCGCCAGCGTTTGTGCGGTGCACCGCCATTATTGCGCTTCGCCTACGCTCTCAAAGCGCGCATGTGTGGCGGTGTTTTAATTCACCCCTTAACCTGCTACCACGACGTGTTCAGCAACCACCAGCGATGTGACACGGACGTCACCTCTCAGTCTACGCTGTCGACCTTCATTGCACGAAGTAGAAATCCGTCGCATCGGGTTTTGGATTAGGTAATGGATTACCCTAAGAGTCAATGACTGACTTGAAGAAATCGACTGATACCTCCGTCCAGTGTAGTAGCAATCGACAGCGCTCGTACTTTTCATCTTCTAGGCTAATTTTACCGAGCGATCAGTATCCTCAAATGCCCTCACTAAAGAGTTCAGAGTTGAGGAGTCTCGCTTGCAACCGCGCTCGCATGACGCGAAATAGTCTGATCGAAAATACCAATATTGTAACAAATAGCCCTTGGGCGCGTGAGTGATGACCTTTTTCTGTCTTTGATATGGACGTAGGACGTTGGACTTTAAATAGTCATATCAAAGCTAATATTGATTTTGATAATTTTTACGAAGGGTTGACAAAAGCAGTATCAATTACGTTACTCTGCTACAGTACAGATAGTTACACTACTTTTACAGTTAATTTCCACACTTTGTGTCTGAAATTGGGTTTATAACCTGATAAAATAACGTGTCTGTTAATAATAATAGTGTATCTAAAGTTTTTGTATCTTGTTCAAGTCAGCCTCGCCTACATCTTTTTAGGCGTTTCTGGCACCGAGATATTCGCGGATCGAAGGCGTTTTCGACTGATACATCTGTCAAATCGGTTCAACAACTGGTTCACTTATTCTTCTATGCTATGCCAATAGGGCTACCAAAGGCTTGCGCGCCAGCTGACTCGCCACCAGTAGATAATAAACAGGTCTCTATAAAGACCTCGGATATACAAACGGCACAAATAATATAAAAATTTTACCTTCCAATAAAATTATTATTATTTTGCCTGGTATATCGGAGGTCTGAGTGATGCCTTCCTGGTAGGCTTAATATACCGTCGGCACTTCTCCTCAACAATGAGGGTGGCTGGTGGCGGGTCGGGGCGCGAGGAGCCTTATGTTGCAGGTGGGGAAAACGGGACTACCAACATCGCGGCGGTGTGACGCCGGAGCGACTTACAACGAACGATGGCGCCATCTATCGGTCCGATGCGACGTCTACGACGTACTCTCTCTATAAAGACCTCGGATAAAGACCTCGGATATACCAGGCAAAATAATAATAATTTTATTGGAAGGTAAAATTTTTATATATTTGTTTACATATAATGTTTTGAAATTTGCCCCTCGAAGTTCACATGGTAGGTGGCGTAATTGTCGTGCACGTAGCCGATTAGTTTTGATCATTAAAAAGTGACGTTGACATAGAATAGTGGTAAACTGACCGTGAGGCTGCCGTGCGCGGAAGCGCGCTTGTGGCGCGCGTGGCGCGGCGACGCGTCGTGCGAGCGCCGGCGCACGCTCTCCGTCGTTGGCGACGACTGTGGAGAGCGACGCGCGCTGCGACCGGATCCACCTGTGGGGAACATTCATAACATGAGAATCAATAAAGATTAAGCTCCACAGAGTAGGCGCTTATAGCCGAATACCTGTATAGATATTACACTGCCACTATAGTGTGCACTATACGTTACACACACCTTCACGTAATCTCTCTATATATTCCGTAGGTTAAAGATCATATACCAGTAATCACTACATAGTATAAAACGTCACTTTTTCTGTCCCTATGTCCCTTTGTATGCTTAAATCTTTGAAACTACGCAACGGATTTTGATGCGGTTTTTTTTAATAGATAGAGTGATTCAAGAGGAAGGTTTATATGTATTATAACATCCATTAAATAGTGGAGAAGTACTGTTATTTTTGAGGTTTCTAATGTGATGTCGTAAATAATTACATGCGGGTAGATTATATTTATTTGTCTACCCCGAACATTTATATAAATTAATATCGGGTAGTTTTGTGTTGTTTACATGGGGTGACATTTTGCTGGGACGTCAGTCTTCCGCGACCACGGCCAGTGCAACCTGGCCGAAACGTTGGGAAAAAAGGTAAAAATAATGTTAATTAATCGCATTCGACCTGTCTGTATGTGATTTTAAATATGTGTACAAAGCGCGAGAAAGTGTTATCTTGATAAGGGATAGGGATAGCGATAGGGATAGCGATAATCGTAAATTCGTAAATAAACTTAAAAATAAACTTATGCTTGAAGCGTATTACACTGTTGACGAATTTTTCAACGACGTGCACTCTTGAACTGGTTCACTATACCAACCATTTTGAATTATAAAAATGAAATGTATCTTCGACAGCATGTTTGCATTAACTATGTAAGTTATAAGTGCCGACTGTAGACACTTAATAACAAAAAATAACAAAGAAGAATGTATTTATATGTAATTTTGTTGACATGTAAAACTATGTTTGATAAAGGAATAAATGAATGAATGAATGATAGGGATAGCGATAGGGATAGCGATGTCACTACATAGTATAAAACAAAGTCGCTTTCTCTGTCCCTATGTCCCTTTGTATGCTTAAATCTTTGAAACTACGCAACGGATTTTGATGCGGTTTTTTTTAATAGATAGAGTGATTCAAGAGGAAGGTTTACATGTATAATAACATCCATTAAATAGTGGAGAAGTACTGTTATTTTTGAGGTTTCTAATGTGATGTCGTAAATAATTACATGCGGGTAAATTATATTTATTTGTCTACCCCGAATATTTATATAAATTAATATCGGGTAGTTTTGTGTTGTTTACATCTCCGGTGACATTTTGCTGGGACGTCAGTCTTCCGCGACCACGGCCAGTGCAACCTGGCCGAAACGTTGGGAAAAAAGGTAAAAATAATGTTAATTAATCGCTTTCGACCTGTATGTGACTTTAAATATGTGTACAAAGCGCGAGAACTTAGTGTTATCTTGATAAGGGATAGGCATAGCGATAGGGATAGCGATAGCCATAGCGTTAGCGATAGCGATAGCGATAGGGATAGAGATAGGGATACGGATAGGGATACGGATACGGATAATATGGGTATCGTTAGAGGGATACGGATAATCGGTCGGCGGTCTCTTACAATCAAAGTGCTCTAAGACGATCGTTGTTTGCTTGCTTGAAGATTACGTTTGCGATAAGTATAAGCAAAATGTAAAAAATTGTAAGGGATAATAGAAAAAAGTACTTTTTACCCACCGATCATATAGTGTCGAAATACGGGCTATGTGGGATGTTTATAAAGGTTTCCCCAGCGTATATAGAATTACCTACGCTGTGGTCGATGTGTAATATTTCTACAATCATTGCAAGCAAAAGTATTATGTGCAATCGAAATAATCGCAGATAAATATACCAGAGTAATTTAATAAAGTATACGTTTAAACTACAAGTTGTTTCCATCAACGCTCCTCCTTACACCACATCTCTTTATTGGCATGTGCATGTCTTAGCAAAAGACAAAGCGGAGGCAAAAACATTGATTATAGACAATGGCAAACAACAGGTTGTCTCTATTGGCTAAAGGGCAATCTCTACCAGACAACTTTTATAGTATAGTAATCGCATTGATCGGTGGCGTACACGGAGCTATCGGACCGTGACTTACCCGCCGCTTACCACCCACGTCACGTACGGGTGTGGTAGACAGAGTCGGCCAACTGGCACAGACACTTCAAACTGAGTCAGTGTAGTCGTACTAATAGATACTGTAGTGTCTACATACAGTTGTCTAACCGGTTTCGTATCCGGAGCTGTCCGAACGTGGCGGCGAGTGTCCCCGCTCGTAGGCGCATCGCCGCGTGCGGGCGCAGTCGATTTCTCGCTGGCGACTCCCACAGACACCTGTAGCCAAGTCAGTGTATAGCTTGGCGTAGCTGTACTAACCTGTGCCGTATCCGGAGCTATCCGAGCGTGGCGGCGAGTGTCCCCGCTCGTAGGCGCATCGCCACGTGTGGGCGCAGTCGATTTCTCGCTGGCGACTCCCACAGACACCTGTAGCCAAGTCAGTGTATAACTTGGCGGTGTCCCCGCTCGTAGGCGCATCGCCACGTGTGGGCGCAGTCGATTTCTCGCTGGCGACTCCCACAGACACCTGTAGCCAAGTCAGTGTATAGCTTGGCGTAGCTGTACTAACCTGTGCCGTATCCGGAGCTATCCGAGCGTGGCGGCGAGTGTCCCCGCTCGTAGGCGCATCGCCACGTGTGGGCGCAGTCGATTTCTCGCTGGCGACTCCCACAGACACCTGTAGCCAAGTCAGTGTATAGCTTGGCGTAGCTGTACTAACCTGTGCCGTATCCGGAGCTATCCGAGCGTGGCGGCGAGTGTCCCCGCTCGTAGGCGCATCGCCACGTGTGGGCGCAGTCGATTTCTCGCTGGCGACTCCCACAGACACCTGTAGCCAAGTCAGTGTATAGCTTGGCGTAGCTGTACTAACCTGTGCCGTATCCGGAGCTATCCGAGCGTGGCGGCGAGTGTCCCCGCTCGTAGGCGCATCGCCACGTGTGGGCGCAGTCGATTTCTCGGTTACTAACCTGTGCCGTATCCGGAGCTATCCGAGCGTGGCGGCGAGTGTCCCCGCTCGTAGGCGCATCGCCACGTGTGGGCGCAGTCGATTTCTCGCTGGCGACTCCCACAGACACCTGTAGCCAAGTCAGTGTATAGCTTGGCGTAGCTGTACTAACCTGTGCCGTATCCGGAGCTATCCGAGCGTGGCGGCGAGTGTCCCCGCTCGTAGGCGCGGCGACCGCGGCCGGGGCGCTGCGCGTCGCCGCGTGCGGGCGCGGTCGGCTCGGAGTCGGGAGACTCGCACAGGCACTTGTAGCTGGACGCGTTCGTTGTTGTCACCTGCACAATAACGGATAAGTAAATAAACTATGCAAAGTTAAACCAATAAGGGTCACTTGCACCACCGAAAATGGAGGGTTAACCCGAGGTTAACCTACCATTTTACATGGAGTTCGACAGTTGACAGCCCACTAACCTTGAGTTAAGAGAGTGGTGCAAGTGGCCCTAAATAATGTTGTCATTGTTCACACCTCCGACAAAATTACCTCCTCCTCGCACCTGCAAACTTCTGGAACACCGGCCCAGCAGGAGCGAGCGCCGTGTCACACCAGCCTTGTTGTGTAGATAGAGGACGGAGATATATTACTGGGAGAGTGCAGCGTGTTTACACTCACCGTGCAGGAGCATGAACAGGTCTACCAGCTGCTCGTGGTGATACCTCCGAGGCGCGAGCCTCGAGTGACACCATCCTTGTTGTGTAGATGTATTACTGGGTAAGTAGACCGTCTATCTTGCTCGTACTCACCGTGCAGGGGTTGGAGGTCTTGAGCAGATAGACCAGCTATTCAAGATGCCACGACGGCGGCGCGGCACGCTCTCCGCTGACAAGAGCCTCGTGTGACACCGGCCTTGTGTAATTACGGGACAGAGGTATGATACTCGATAAGTAGACTATCCGTCCTGCTCGCACTTACCGTGCAGGGGTCGGAGGTCTTGAGCAGGTCTACCAGCTGCTCGTGGTGTAGGGCCACGACGGCGGCGCGGCACACCTCCAGCAGACGCGAGCCTCGTTTCACGCCAGCTTTATCTGCCGTGCTGCCGCTCTCTACCGCTATAATGAGCCCGTCCGGTTGTACGTGGAACCCTGTGAAGAAACAATGTCACATTCAAAAAGATTCGAGACAAAATCGACAGCTCACGTCGAATAGTACAGCAAACTACACTGGCTGCTGAAATACATGGGTTGTATTCTGTAAATTCTGTTACGTCTAGTCTCCAGCATGGAGCGGGTCTCGGTACATACCGAGCTGCGCAGCGGCGCCGCGGGCGAGCGTGCGCTCGGGCAGCAGCTCGGCGTGCGGGGCGTGTCTAGTCTCCAGCATGGAGCGGGTCTCGGTACATACCGAGCTGCGCAGCGGCGCCGCGGGCGAGCGTGCGCTCGGGCAGCAGCTCGGCGTGCGGGGCGTGTCTAGTCTCCAGCATGGAGCGGGTCCCGGTACATACCGAGCTGCGCAGCGGCGCCGCGGGCGAGCGTGCGCTCGGGCAGCAGCTCGGCGTGCGGGGCGTGTCTAGTCTCCAGCATGGAGCGGGTCTCGGTACATACCGAGCTGCGCAGCGGCGCCGCGGGCGAGCGTGCGCTCGGGCAGCAGCTCGGCGTGCGGGGCGTGTCTAGTCTCCAGCATGGAGCGGGTCTCGGTACATACCGAGCTGCGCAGCGGCGCCGCGGGCGAGCGTGCGCTCGGGCAGCAGCTCGGCGTGCGGGGCGTGTCTAGTCTCCAGCATGGAGCGGGTCTCGGTACATACCGAGCTGCGCAGCGGCGCCGCGGGCGAGCGTGCGCTCGGGCAGCAGCTCGGCGTGCGGGGCGTGTCTAGTCTCCAGCATGGAGCGGGTCTCGGTACATACCGAGCTGCGCAGCGGCGCCGCGGGCGAGCGTGCGCTCGGGCAGCAGCTCGGCGTGCGGGGCGTGTCTAGTCTCCAGCATGGAGCGGGTCTCGGTACATACCGAGCTGCGCAGCGGCGCCGCGGGCGAGCGTGCGCTCGGGCAGCAGCTCGGCGTGCGGGGCGTGTCTAGTCTCCAGCATGGAGCGGGTCTCGGTACATACCGAGCTGCGCAGCGGCGCCGCGGGCGAGCGTGCGCTCGGGCAGCAGCTCGGCGTGCGGGGCGTGTCTAGTCTCCAGCATGGAGCGGGTCCCGGTACATACCGAGCTGCGCAGCGGCGCCGCGGGCGAGCGTGCGCTCGGGCAGCAGCTCGGCGTGCGGGGCGTGTCTAGTCTCCAGCATGGAGCGGGTCCCGGTACATACCGAGCTGCGCAGCGGCGCCGCGGGCGAGCGTGCGCTCGGGCAGCAGCTCGGCGTGCGGGGCGTGTCTAGTCTCCAGCATGGAGCGGGTCCCGGTACATACCGAGCTGCGCAGCGGCGCCGCGGGCGAGCGTGCGCTCGGGCAGCAGCTCGGCGTGCGGGGCGTGTCTAGTCTCCAGCATGGAGCGGGTCCCGGTACATACCGAGCTGCGCAGCGGCGCCGCGGGCGAGCGTGCGCTCGGGCAGCAGCTCGGCGTGCGGGGCGTGTCTAGTCTCCAGCATGGAGCGGGTCCCGGTACATACCGAGCTGCGCAGCGGCGCCGCGGGCGAGCGTGCGCTCGGGCAGCAGCTCGGCGTGCGGGGCGTGTCTAGTCTCCAGCATGGAGCGGGTCCCGGTACATACCGAGCTGCGCAGCGGCGCCGCGGGCGAGCGTGCGCTCGGGCAGCAGCTCGGCGTGCGGGGCGTGTCTAGTCTCCAGCATGGAGCGGGTCCCGGTACATACCGAGCTGCGCAGCGGCGCCGCGGGCGAGCGTGCGCTCGGGCAGCAGCTCGGCGTGCGGGGCGTGTCTAGTCTCCAGCATGGAGCGGGTCCCGGTACATACCGAGCTGCGCAGCGGCGCCGCGGGCGAGCGTGCGCTCGGGCAGCAGCTCGGCGTGCGGCGGCGCCACGCCGGCGAGCCGCCGCAGCAGCGCGGGACAGTCGCGCACGCGCACCGACTCGCCGCGGTGGTAGAATATGCGCGTCCAGCCCCCGCTCGCCACCCAACCTGAAATATACAACACGAGTGACTAAACGTTCTAAACCCTTCAAAGTCGGTTGCGCCGAACCATCTGTCACCGAATTTAGCGTTCACAATTTTTTTTTGTATAACAATTTCCATAGATTTCTGATGCGTGACGATGATGAGTCCGTTAAGTGCTTGATGAGCTGTACGTAAATGATGCAAAATTATTTACAGGTTGATTCATAATGCCATTAAATTTCAAATCCTGTATCAGAAACGATAACCATACATTTTTATTACACTATCTTGTGGATTGGGACGTTTTGCGTAACTGCGTCCAAATGATCTCGTAAAAACCGGCCAAGAGCGTGTCGGGCCACGCTCAGTGTAGGGTTCCGTCGTTTTACGTATTTTTCTCAAAAACTACTGAACCTAGTCTTTATAAAGTTTTACTTTTGTGATTTTTTTTCATATTTTTTAAACATATGGTTCAAAAGTTAGAGGGGGGACACACTTTTTTTTCCTTTAGGAGCGATTATTTCCGAAAATATTAATATTATCAAAAAACGATTTTAGTAAACCCTTATTCATTTTTAAATACCTATCCAACAATATATCACACGTTGGGGTTAGAATGAAAAAAAAAAAGTCCCCGCTTTACATGTGTTACCCTAACAAAACATTTTTTCCAATTTTTATTTTACCACTTTGTCGGCGTGATTGATATCCATATTGGTACCAAATTTCAGCTGTCTAGTGCTAACGGTCACTGAGATAAGGATTCCTAGTTGACAACGGAACCCTAAAAAGCAGATGACATAAATCCAAAAACGTTATTCGCAATTCAATAAAAATAAAATTAATTTGAAACTGCGTTCATCGTATCAAATCAAGTAACTTTTACTAAATAACTCACCCAGAAGAGTGTTGGTAGGTATGACGAGTATGACCTGTCTCGTGCTGTCCTCTACTAACACTATGGTGTCGGGTGAGACGCCGAGCATGCAGTCCAGCACCGCGCCGCCCGCGCCTTCATCTTGGACTTGAACCTACAAAAGAGGTAATTATATGTTTTTTTTACTGAGTGCAATGTGTTCGGTAAGACACATTTGGGGTGAATCCACGTAAAAGTAACGTGAGTCATGACTTCATTGAGTCTTTATTTGAACTACAGCTGCAAATGAAAGTAACACTTATTAGGAGATAGATTATTACTTGAAATTGCATCGTGAATAAATGGAACACGCCATAAAATTGTGACCCATGTTTCTCTTGCCGCGGATTGACCTTTGGCAAGTTGCGAGTGCAATGCATGATGAGATGCATGAAACGCTCTGTAATGTGTCATGAATAATACTATTGAAATCCTTAATTATCTGATGAAATATGGTCAAATATAATTTTCCTATTCTTCACGGAGATAGTTTTGCAAGAACTGCGTGCGTAGCCAAATGCACAAACGCTCACGAAACGAACCGCTCGTCGAGACTACCTTTCGCGGCGTTTCGTTTTCATTTCGCGTCGTAAAAATGCCATTCGGCTACGGGGCTTGTAGACAATATGGGTTGAAGGATATTGGTATACTAACATGGAAGCACATGGCGCCTCCGACCAGCACGTCGTTGGGGCAGCTGTAGAGCCGCGGCAGCACCGCCGTGTTGTTGTTGCTGCCGCTCTTCATCAGCAGCGATGAGAAAATTGCTGCCACCAAACAGATTATATAACACTTTTTCTCGTGCTTTGTACACATATTTAAAGTCACATAAAGGTGGTACGCGATTAATAAACAATATTCTATTCTTCGGTTCTATTTTATTATATCACGTCTTTAGATTAAAAAAAAACTCATATAAATATAAAAAAAAAATACTGGCCGGGATTCGAAACCATGACACATGCATAGCTGGGCACCGTTAATCAAATAGTTAACTTCGTTAATCGCTAATCCGTTACTAAAAAAGTTAAGGTGGCTCGCTTTCCATACAAAAAACATCTACCATTTATTTAGTCACCGCACACTACAACCAAGGACGATTATAAAGGACCAGCAGAGTCCATACTAAATACCGTACCCCGTTGGCAGCCGTAAATCTATGTCACTAGATGTCACTAAGAGTGTCATTTGAATAAAAATGTCGTTTTTTTTTTAAATACGCACGCGGTAGTTCAACGGCATTACAAGTGATACAGTGAAAAGTATATAGATGACGCTAGGGGCCCGTGTCATGTTTCAGTCCCTGTTTACAACGCAAGCCATCGTTCTTGTTTTGAATTATGACAATCATGCAAAAGAGTACCATACTGTCAAATTTTCTATCTCTTTCATTTTGAGCGTGACGTCAATGATTAGTAATATTACTTTCAGTATATTTAAAATTTAGATTTTAATGAGGCCATTTCGAACGGTGTTTATGATAGATATCATGTTGACAATCAATCTCCTGACCGTCTCGCTCACATAAATATATTCCCCTATATTTGAACGAGTGCGACCGAAACAGTTGAGTATTATTGAAGATTTTTGAATGTCTAAAATCTTATTGGTAAGTACCTAGTTGTCGAAAACCCGCTTTTTCCATAAAGTGTTGGCGCGACGTCAAGTGGGTGATAGGCGTACGAGCAAGTACGCGTTGGATGGTCGACTACTATGCGCGGCGGTTTTTACGCGTACTTACGGTGACACACAATCGAAAAAGGTCGTCGAGCCATAAGTACGCATACTTGCTCGTATCGTACGTCTATCACCCACTTCAGACTGCGTTTCGATCGGCGTTTAGCGTCAATAATTATCAGCTTGGCTTCACGGCTTTACGAACCTTAGCTCGGACCATCGAATATGAAACTTATACCTAAACTTGTTTTATACACAAGGGTATAAAGAAGTTTATAACCAGGTGCTCCACGACACCATTGCACCAATCTGTCGCCAGCACCACTACACTTCAACGGCCAAGTCTCACAACATCCATACTAATATTATAAATGGGAAAGTGTGTGTGTCTGTTTGTTTGTCCATCTTTCACGGCAAAACGGAGCGACGTATTGACGTAATTTTTTAAGTGGAGATATTTAGTTGAAGGGATGGAAAGTGACATAGGCTACTTTTTGTCTCTTTTTATATCCCCCCACTTCCTTAGAATGGAGGATGGAAGTTTGTGGAGAGATTTTCGAATTTAACGCGACGCGAGCGAAGCCGCAGCAAAGGCTAGTTAACTATAATAATAAAGAAATCGCAGTAAGGAACTTTATGTAGATTTCATTACTTTTTAGAGATAAACAAGCAGTTCCATCGAGACGGCTATTTTTTACAGAATGTTTTTGGTGGGATATACATAGGCATATATAACACTAACCAAGTATCTATTGTCTTAGTCCGTTTTCACATTATCCGATCCGATATCGGATGTCGGAAGGATTTAAATGGAAAAAATCCAAGATAGCACCTGTAATGTATGGGGTATCAGTCCTACATCCGATATCAGATCGGATAATGTGAAAACGCATAGTCTCATTAATTATTACTTATGTCAGAGTTTCACTAATTATTTCTTTTTATTCATTTATTATCTCAGTTTAGGTTTATACGAGTACCAAACGAGTAGTATAAGAGTAGAAAATATATTACCAAAACAATACAATCTATCATTAATTTATTATAAAAACGTAATCCAAAGTGCCACACCTAGTCGGCCAGTGCATGGCCTACGCTGCCGATGGTTAGGGTGCTCGGAGTGACATACAAGAAACGCTGAAATATCCGCGTTCTGTCCAAGACGAAGCCTGACCGACGAAGCTAGCAAGTCTCTCTAGCTACATGTTAGCTGAAATACTGTCAAACCGTTCACTGTGATTACTCAGATTATTATAAGCAAAATGATCTTCGAATGAACTTTCTGGACAATTGAGATGCATGGGCGCAGTCGAAACCAGCTCGCCCCTTCAGCCGTGTCCCGTTGAAAATCGGAAAGATTCTTTTCCCCTCACTAGCTCGGAAACACGTGTTTTGTCCTTTAATGCCAGCGGGTAAAAACGCATTTTATCCACTAGTGGGTAAAGTAATTTGACCTTGAATAAAGCAAAATTAACTGCTTTAAAATTGATAAAAGTAAGTGAATCTAGTAATAAAGATGATTTACCACCTGTGGAACTACTGGAAGCAGTGATAAACGCATTTTTTGGGTTGTAGTTTCCTCGCTATAGTGAGGGGAAAAGTTTTGTGTTACACTCGGGTGCAAATGTATTTTACTTCTCGTGTGTTAAAAAACTCGCAAGTTCAGGATTCTATTCTCAAACCACTCGCTTCGCTCGTGGTTCAACTATAGAATCCTTTCACTTGCTCGTTTTTCAATTCCACACTCGGCGTTAAAATACAACTTTGCCCCCTTGTATAACAAATAACTATTTCCTTAGCACATTTAATGTTTACAAATTGGATTCGCCTTCTGTCACCTAAACTGGTAAATTTATGTATGAGGTCATTGGTCATACAATTATTTATTTATACAGTTATTAATTCTGTATCTCTACTCGCATTGCTGCTGCGATTCTAAAATATTTAATATCCATATTATGAATATTCAATAAATCATACAATGACATTTGTGATGTGACATGGATGTCACATCTGTTGGCACAATGATTGCGTTTTGTTGAACGTATTTGAGCTCAACATATAGGTTTATTATCACTAAGTATATTATATTAATGAACAACGAAACGGATGTGACATTTTCCTAGTCCACCAACGTCATCTAGTCATTTTATTTGGCAAAAATTAGACAACATGCGAACAAACTTAGCCAGCGAAGCGATCACAACTACGTCGAGGCCGACCAAAAAATATAATTTGTAAAAATTGTGTTTTGAGCCAATATTTTGATATTAAAATAAAGTTTTTTGATAGTTATTCATAGTATAATATAAAAACAAGTAAAAATATGGGTGAAAATATGTTTTTTTCCACTCCCGGGTTACGAAACAGCGCCATCTAGTTTTAAAGCAAAAACTAAGCTTTTTTCAGGGGTACGCTTTTTTGTATGGGCTATATCAGTCTAGTATTAAATGGTCCTTGCTACAACTAAATAAAAATATGCGCATACATCTACTATACATTATCCATCGTCGCAGTATTGAACGAAATACATTGTTTCATACAGAAATCATGGACAAATCCATGTGAATTTTTTATTAATTTTACGAAAATGTGCGTGCCAAATTTTGTGTACAGACACAGAGCCGTCATATTTCGCGCATTTTTAGTTGACATTGTCATCAGTGACACTTGGCTCTTGACAAGTAATTATTTAAAGATATTGGTTTACTTAACTCAAGCAAACTCAGAAATAATGACGCATTTTGTCAATAAAGATACATATCGTGTATTTCGACACTGCTATACATAGTGTGAGGTCCCTCGCCCACAAATTAAAAAGGATCGATCTTAAAACTAATTTTAAACCACCTTGTTCGACGACCGAAAAAAAAGTTTAATTTACTTTTCTTCTTTAAATTTATAATAAAATACACATGTACTTACGCAGTGTAAATAAAATTCATAGCTTAAAATTAATCTTGCACCACATATAAACTTTCATTTTTTTATTTCCTTAGAAGTAAATTTTTTGAAAGTCGCTTATTACGTCAAGTATACAATATACACGTAGCTTAATGTAGAAAATTCAAGTTTTTAGCTTTTATAGACCCGGAATATTTCAATTCTACTAATGCTCATATCGAAACTTTAAGTCGGTCTGGCGGATGGTTGGGTCCATCCGATTGGTCTGGCTGCTTACAAACGGTCTAGTTACAGGTCCCTGCGTATCATATATCAAAATCAGGCTTGAGACAATGAGGTAAGTTAGAGTCGTTTTTTGCCAACTTTGTCGCGTCTGGTAAAAGTTATGGCCGGCGGAAACGGTCTGGCATTGATGATAACTAATTTCTAACAACGTGCTCTAACACATATATAAAAATCAGCCTTGAGAATTTAAGGAAAGTAAGCACTTTTTTTTTCACCTTCATCACTTGATAGCAAAAAATTGGCCGATGGGCCGAACTAGAAAATATGCACACATTAACCGCCGATATGAACTCTACATTGTCCCAAAGTTTCATCCTTGAGAATTTGAGGAAGGTCTGGCGGGCCTGGGCTCTGGGTCTATTAGTTGCATCAGTATCCACTATAACGTATTATATTTCTGTAAAGGCCGAAGTACAGCTAGCCTATTGAACTCTAGGCTGCACGTGGAAGGCAGTGACCGCCTGAGCTACTGCCAAGAGCTGTGTCAGGAGAGATGCTGGCGGTGACGGGACTGTTGTGGCACTTTGGGCGGTAGAAGCTAGGGAAGCGAATGTGGTCGTAAATAGGGCTCGAATTTGCTGCCCTATCACCACAACAGTCGCCATGGTAAAGCTTAGGATTCACCGAATCAAAGTTAGTAAAAGCATATCCACTAGAAGAATACTTTTTTAGGTAATATTTCGGACTTTTAGCAATCGACATCGGTAAAACCTAGGATTTACCGGCAAATCATAGGATTTGCCGCACTTCGGGCTTTTATAGTAGCGTTCAGAACGTGTTTTTCGCAGCGCAGATGGCGCCTGTGCCCTACTAGATTAACGATTAACGGACTCGGAGAAATTTAACGGAAGTTAACGAGTCCGTAAACATTTTTTCAAGTTAACTTAAAAGTTAATCCGTTAATCGAAATGTTAACTTCGTTAATTAACGATTAACGGATTAACGAGTTAATGCCCAGCTATGGACACATGCGATGTGCTTGCGAACATAAGACCGACCTCTTACGACTGAGCGTGGACCCGGCTATACGTAGATAGATAAGAGAATGTATGGAGCCCCACATTCTATTCTGTGTTATTTTCTTTTTACACATACCAAGTCACATGACAGTCATGTGGATTTTACTTTTCAGCGCTAGGCAACCTTCTTGTGGATGAAGACGTGGTTTTTGAATATGTCCTTGAGGCACTCCTAGGGTGTGCTGTGATGGTATTACTATCCTAGGCTACTTACAGAACTTCTGGCCGGTCTCCAGTGTTGTGGCAGACACGTGATTCTTGGCCAGGTCCTTGAGATACTCCTGCCGCGTGCGTGTGGCCATCGTGCTGAACTTTGGTGATTGTATGGCTGCGTTCTCGCCATTGATTACCTACAAAAACATGAAATGTTGTCACTACTTCGTAAAACTTTCTATGTATTGTTATATTTTAATCTACTTTGCCAACCTTCTCTTTCTAAGATAACATAGATAATTTATTTCATAGATAACATTTACACAATTTAACGAATAGTTAAATGTATAAAATATAGTTCATACGGTAAATTCGCTATTTATCCTCGAAGCGCACGCCGGAAAACATATTAATCACATTCATAACTTTTTGACATTTAAGGCTATATTGTAACGTAATCATTTATATTTAAGCCATAAACGAATATATGCCAAAAATGTATGACATATTTCTTTCGATTATTTTAAAGGTTATTTGTGTTTATTTGATTCTCTGTATCGTAAGTGATCAAGAAAGCATAGCGTAGTGTTGATATGTTGAATTATTTCATTATTAATGTGTATAATTATCTACTATGTATACCAAAATCCTCACCTTACTCAATAGCAGATCCGTAAAAACCTCTCCCTTCGGGTAGACAGCGCCATCTTTGATCGGCGGTCCAAATAACGGCACTTCCTTCGCGCGACTCACAGCTATGCTATAGTGCGTGTTCTCCGTGCACGGGTCTATCGCTCGCACCACCACAAACACGTGTTGGAACTGCGAACGAATGTTCCTGGGAGTGAAGGGCGCCGCTCCGGGCTCTTGGAAGACTATAGTGACTATATCGTTGCCTATATGCCGCTTTCTGAGTAGCTGCTGCCTGTTGTTAGGCGTGTAGGGCAGCATAGTTGACACGTGGAACATAATCTCGCAGTTCTGATAAGTCGTGTAGACGGAGTAGAGGCCGGTGGAGTCTGTGCGGTTGTCGAGGCCCGCTTTGTATTTGTCGAAGTCTTTTAGCCGGACGGTGTGTCCGAGCGTCTGGAGGAACTCTACAAAGGCCGGGCCAGCTTCTTGGTTATTGTACATCTCTTCTTCGGTGGACTGGCCGCTCTTGCAGTACATAACTCCTACTTTGTAGTGGCGGGTGACACATTGTTCGTCGAGTCTTAGGAGTTGCTCTTCGGCGCCGCTCCCGTTGGTGCCCAGTCTGTAATTAAAGTGGTTAATGATTAATAATTAAATACAACGATCAGGGATTATCGCGATCGTGATCTGGACATTCTAGACGCGTGGTGTTTTCACTGAGCGTGAAAATAAGTGTAGCTTATTATGGATAATTAAAGCATCGAAATCGTTACTGGTCATTGTACTGATCAGGACATTAAAACAAGTAAACATTCTGGACATTATTTCTGTACATTATATTTACTTTTATTGGACCAATAATACACCTAAATGTTGAATGATTTACTAGGTGACGCGTCTTTTCAAGTTCTAACAAGATCCATCGGAAGTTCAGTCCTGAAGAACGGACTACACTGTTATCCCTAGTTAATTCGCTAATCAGTAATCATATAAAGAACTCAGAAAGTGTGAGGTATTTGTCTTAAGACATGTCAAATTATAAGGTAAATAACTGCTTCAAAAAATAAGACTTGCCTGAGACAACTGAGTTGCAACTCCGGAGCAACATACTCCAGCACCTCCTTAGTGTTGTAAGTAGCTGTATTGTTACTGGGTTTGATAGGTAACGCGTCTTCCAGCAGTGACCCCCGCAAGGTCAGCAGTTCCGAGGTGCGCACGACCAGGCGGTACTGCCAAGCCAGTTGAGAAGCTGGTGCGGACGCGTCAGACCCCCCTCTTCTTAGTTCCACTCGCTCTTTCTTGATGGAAATCGCGACGGGCCCAGAGTTTCGTCCATGCCGAACCAGTTTTGGTGTGCTGTCAAAGAAACATCAAATGATTATTTTTCTTTTATGAAAAGGATAAGCATCTTGTTTATGTAGGATGACTATAGTGACTATATCGTTGCCTATATGCCGCTTTCTGAGTAGCTGCTGCCTGTTAGGCGTGTAGGGGAGCATCGTTGACACGTGGAACATAATCTCGCATACAGCAGAACCGAAGTTCAAATCCAAAAACGTCTGACTAATCTTTAAAGGATTAAACAGAATTTGAGCATTGCATTATCAAACTATTTTTGTACATTTGCGATAAAGAGTGACTCTCAAAGAGTGAATATCCAGTAAGTAAATGACAAAACAAAAAAATCGTCCTGCATACCTTCTCATCTACATTTATTACCTACTAATGGTCAAGAGCTCATACATGACTCGCGACAGATTTCTGGCAATCCTAATCAAAACAAGCATTGAATATCACAATATCGCTTTTTATTGTATAAGAATCGATTGTCAGCAGTCATAATCATAATACATCGCCTATCCATAACATAAACGTAACTAAACGGATGCGTAGTGTTTTACGCAACTCATCAAATGATATTTAACATCTAGGTAATCGGATGTTAAATATAATAAAATATTATCTTTATTGCTGCCTATTTGATTGAAGAGCTGTTGTGGCTCAGATGTGTCAGCTTTTAAAGAAAACGTTAATAAAGTTGAATTACTAATGTCTAGTACATATATATTGCAGGTAAAAATTAATATTTATGTATACTTAACTAATCATGAAAACCACAGTAGCAGTCACGCAACTTTTCCTCAGCACGTGTATTTCCCAATAGCATTTTGCGCTCTATATAGTTTACGACTTCAAACGGATAGATTTCTTCCTACAGTACGGCACTTTGGCGGTAAATTTTGCTTGTATTTACAGTGTCGACAGGGATGATATTTAATACTCTGCACAAAAGCTGTCCATCAGATTATAAATAAATAAATTAAACATTCCTAACTATTTGTCGCTTTCTGTTAAGGGCGCGTTCTTTCTTGGTTATCTTGGTTAATCCGTTTCCGCTCGCCAGTTCCGTGCTAAAAACACTTCCGAACTTACATAGCAGTAGTTCCTATAGTACAGCGCTCCCAAATCCTGGCTCTATACAGACAGAGGCGTCAACGTGTTTGCAAAAGGATATTCATGTTGCCAGTGAGTGTGGCCCAGGGGAAACTTTGGGACGACGAGGCCGTAGACCACACTAATACGTTTGTAACTTACATTGTCCATAGAAGTAGTTCCTATAATACAGCGCTCCCAAATCCTGGCTCTCGACAGGCAGAGGCGTCAACGTGTGCGCAAACGGGCATCCATGTCGCCAGTGAGTGTGGCCCGGGGGAAACTTTGGGACGAAGAGGCCGTAGACCACACTAATACGTTTGTAACTTACACTGTCCATAGAAGTAGTTCCTATAATACAGCGCTCCCAAATCCTGGCTCTCGACAGGCAGAGGCGTCAACGTGTGCGCAAACGGGCATCCGTGTCGCCAGTGAGCGTGGCCCAGGAGAAACTTTGGGACGAAGAGGTCGTAGACGACACTAATACTCGTACGTTTGTAACTTACACTGTCCATAGAAGTAGTTCCTATAATACAGCGCTCCCAAATCCTGGCTCTCAACAGGCAGAGGCGTCAGCGTGTGCGCAAACGGGCATCCATGTCGCCAGTGAGTGTGGCCCGGGGGAAACTCGAGGACTGAGAGGCCGTAGGCCGCTCGAGGCCGGTGCCAGCTGCCGGCTTGACCCGGTATCGCACCGCGAGATGTCCGCCGGCATAGGGACACGCAGCGCTCTTCTTCACCTGTAGAATGATAAATAATTGTATAGTTTTTTCGGAAAGGAAATTTTTTGTACATTTTCAGACTGATTGGGAAATTGAACTGTCATTTTATTATCTTGGAATATTATGAAAGTGATCGAGAATTTCGCACGTATCAATACATAAATTGCATGCTACGAATGTCACAAAAAAATTAGAAATGTTGACATGACATGAATACGACATGATTTATCTTTTAATACAAAAAAAAATCCAGTTTTTAAGTATGTAGAACAATATTAATTGTAAGAAAGTGAGCAAAGCTCGATTCAATGTAAATATAGTTTTCAAAACTTTTTCTGTTGGTAATTGTGTTCATTGTGATTGATAAGCAATATAAGCAGCTCAGCGTTAATTAAATGTGTGAAACGTATATTATCGAAATAAGAAATATCTTGATGCGTAATTCTAATTATAATCTCGTCACATTAAAGCGCAAATCGGCAATATGATACAATATTTAAATGAATTCGGCATACCTGATCTATGCGAAAACTTGGTCTTGTAACTTGACTGAAATACATATTAAGATAATATTCAGAGCCCCTAAAAGTAGTTAGTTACCTTCGTGCGTATGCGTAAACCTCTGTACTGATCAGGATGGAGTTTGTTATGGAAATAGTACCTACATAGGTATATATAGAGAGTCGAAAGGGTTGACATAGGATCATTGTTATATCAGGGGCCCGTTTCTCGAAGCTACAAGTTACAATTTATAAGTGGTAGTCAATGTCTAATATAATATGACAAGTTGGAAAGAGACTTCCGCTTGTAACTTGTAACTTTCAGTTTTGAGAAATGGGCCCCAGGTATCATTTTCTGCGAATATACGTGCGAATTAGAAGCGGAAGTATTGGCAGAACGCTACCGTACAAGGGCCGAGGCTAGAATGCGTGGCGAGCACCTGGATGCCGAGGAAGCAGAGCGGGCTCAGCGGCTTGCAACAGATCGCCTAAAGGAAAGGTGGAAAAAGATCACTGGAGGATTCCCTATATGGAGTACGCACCATAAAGGCATCCTCCCGTCATTTGATAAGTGGATTAACCGTAAATGTGGAGTCCTTACTTACAGGCTCACGCAGGTAATGACAGGCCACGGTTGCTTTGGTCATTACCTGCATAATATTAAGCGGGAACCGACTCCGGCTTGCCATGAATGCGGCGGTCCTGACGACACAGCCCAACATAATTTGGAGATCTGTAGTAAATGGGCAGTGGAACGACAGCAACTGGTAAACAGTGCAATAATTATTGGGGGGGGACCTCTCGTTGCGAAATGTTGTTACCGCAATGCTTCACAATGAGAGATCCTGGGATGCAGAAGCTCTCTTTTGCGAAATGATAATTTCGCAAAAGGAGGCAGCTGAGAGGATACGCGAGAATGACGTCGATGCGCATCCGCTTCGGCGTAGACGAAGAGGGAGAAGACGAGCACAGTACGCAGCTGATGTGCGTCAGATTCCTCAATAGGGCCGAATGGTTGGGTGCGCGATCTGGGGCGTATGGTTCCGTCGTATGGACGTCTCGGGGTATACCGCAACCATCTTTGACTGCGGTTAAAAAGTCCCTGAACTCTATTTTGATGCGGGCGACCCAGCTTAGACTAGCTGGGCGGTCAGGGGACGTCATGGCAGAATGCTAGCGATCCCTAGACGTCGCCTACACGACAGTGCAGGCTAAACCGATGTGGGTTTAGTGGGTAGGACGTTTCCCCCCTTTCTCAACAAGAGAAGGGTATGGGAGATAGGAGTCCCACATAACCCCCGAAATCAATGGGGGTATGCGTAACAGCATTATCACATCGTTAAAAAAAAGGTATCATTTTCTGCGAATATACGTCAAGAGTATAAGTTAGGATCAAATAAAATACCATTACTAATTTTGTGACATTTTCAACCTGGTTTACTCCTGACTAAATCGTAATAAATATTAATTGTGGTACTGCAATGCCGTAAACAGTTCATTTATATTTCAGGTAAATAAGTCCTGACAGTAATAGACTGTAGGTCATACTCTCATACAGGCAAGTAATACTTTTTCCTTACATACATTAATTTGCATTTTAAAAACCCCTGCCTAAATGACTAAGTGGAATTATGCAATAAGTAAGATCTTATTCTTTCATTTCACAGAAACTATGAGTGATGTTCGCGAGTTTATTGCTCTCTGATGACCTTAAACCTGTTTTATGACTCATATGATGAAAATGTAGTTTACACATAAATTGGAAGCCCATTCTAAACCTTTACATTCTTTGGTTCTTTGTTTACATTTTTTTTAAGACCATTTTACATATAGAGTCAATACCTCAAGGGTTAAGGTAGGGTAGGAAGGTAGGACCTTAGGAACTAAGGGTTTGCTGACCACCTTTGCGAGATTTTGCTACTTGGTACCTACTTAGAAGACTAGTCAAATGAATCATAGAGTATGTATATAGTCTCAGAACTTATTGTTAACATATACAGTTGTTTCGTTACAACAATAAAAAATACATGTATTTAATTTTAAGTCGTAAACACGAAAAAGCATGTTTATGAAAGTACAAAAACAAAAGATAATCTTGCAAAATGTGAAATCCATACAGAGATAAGAACTTTATTGCATATCAGCAGATAAATCAGTAATGGTAGTAATTAATTACTACTAATCAATGAGCCAATCAGTACAGTGCACTATTTCATTCATGCAATCATTGATTGAAAGAAGAAAACAAGACTGATTTTTAATGTGAAAGAACATCAACAATCTGCTAATACAGCGTTTTCGTAGTTTAAAACGCTTGCAGCCGAACCCAACGTTTTACGCGTTAGCGCGCACTAAGCAACTACAAACAGAGAACCTAGGTAATTAGCCGTCAATGTTAAGGAAGAAATTGAAACTGCAAAAAAAAAAGTCATAGAAAATGACAATTAATTAATAATTACGATATACATGTGCGGAAAAGAAGAAATTCGAAAACAAGTGGCGATAAATTACACCACAACCAAAAGGATTGTTTAAATCGACATGAGTGACTAACAAGGCTAATTTACAATGCCTATTAGTAGGGAGTTGATGCATGAAAATCATAGCAAGTTTAGCAACATGATCTAAAATCTTACCATCACATATTAACAAGAAAGTCTGTGAATTATGTGCATAAATTGCAGAATTCCGTATGTAATTGTATAGAATTATTGAAGCAGAGTGTACAGCGTAATGCTCCACTGGCTGTTGCACATTATTGTGGTAATTGAGGAATCAGTCAATGGAAGCGGTGTTGAATTAAAAAGTTGGATGTTTGTGATATTTTCATTCAGTCTCATTGATGCATGATTTAATCTTGTGTTTGAAGAGAATTGGCCAATGTAAAAGCTTTATTATTACATAGGTACAAGAACGAGAGCAATAGGTACAAAATTGGAGTAGTAAATAATTTTGAAGAAAAAATCATTAGATTATAAAATTAAATATATTTGGATTTTGTAATGTCATGTTATTTATGTTGCTAAAATATAATTTTTAAATGATAATATGTTGTAATTATTGTAAATATGTATTATAGTTGTATAGCATGTAGTTTAGGCATAAGAACATATGCTTTTTAGTAGCTAAGTGTGCAATTTTAATTTTATATTATGTTAGAAGACCCTAAATGTAACCACACTTAATGCAAATAAATACATTTCATTTCAATGCATTTAACACCTTCATGGAGGCAATTAGATGAGCTTGTAATCAACCATCCTGCATCCATACTAATATTATAAATGGGAAAGTATGTGTGTCTGTTTGTTTGTCCGTCTTTTACGGCAAAACGGAGCAATGAATTGTCGTGTCGTCAAAAAATTTAAGTGGAGATACTTGAAGGGATGCAGGGTGACAAAGGCTACTTTTTATCTCTTTCTAATGCGAGCAAAGCCGCGGGCAAAAGCTAGTACTTCATATAAGGTCTTCTGATCAGACCCAGTATTCCAATGAATGTGTGAAGTAGTACTTACCTTCTGCTTAAAAATGTTGGCTATGCAATCTAAGGTGAGAACATAAAAAAATCTCCTAGATATTTCATGAACATTACTAAGGTCATAAAATGCTAAGAGCCACATTATTTTGTAAACAACACCAGTAAACCATTATAATTATGAGTGAGGTAATGGCAGGCTCTGGGAGAACAATGTCAGATGTGAGAGCAGAATTGGTGTCACCCGATTCTCAGCCACACAATGGTCATTCCATAGTAAGTTGTAATGCTTACTCTGTACCAATACCAGACTAATTATACTGTAGGTGCTCTATTAATGTTAAAGGCATATACTTTACACCTATGTAGGTATTTATTTTATTTTGAACTGTGATAACAATAGATATGTTGTTACTCGATATTTTGTTTCTGGTTTCAAGCATGTGTTGTTTTTATTTATCTGCCTGCATTACCTTAGCACTTAAATATTTATTGGTGTTATTAAATATTTTCCTGCTATTTCCAATCCAAGAATTTCACCCATGGATTCTTTACAGTGAAAACTGATTCATAAAAGGTCATAAATGGGCCAACTACATATTATGATTCATGAAAATATTGTAGTGGTTTCCTAAGTTGCAATTCAAAACCAGATTTAGATTCTTTTAAGTCTTATTCAAAATTTAACACAATGATGGCGAACAACCTGCTAGTTGGGTTAATATTGTATAACAAAAGGGGCACTTGTCAATAAACATGCATATTTATGTTATTCATAAGCCCATTTTCCGGCTAACAGAAGGTTTATCTTATAGACTGATGGGAAATATACTAGTTTAGTTAATTTAGCAATTCCTTCCAAATTCAAAGATAGTTTTATACTTAGATTTTTTCAAAGTAATATAGTAAAACATAGGTCCATAAAACATGCAATGAAACATAATATTTTATAACATGAAAGTTTTAGTAATCCAAAAACCACATTAATCTGCAAGTCAGATTTTAAGCCATGCAGATTAACTAAGTTCTATGTATTATCTTTACCTCAAAGGTGGTAGGTTGCAATTGATAAAGTTAAATAGCCATACTAACCTCCCAATTCATTCCTAAAGAAGGGACAAGCTTCCAGCAACTCATTGGATCTCCCATCCCCCATGTCAGGTACTGTGTCTTCTCCCAGCGGAGGGCCCCGGGTCGCTAGAGAAGCAGCAGATGCCCCTGTTGTTGTATTCCTCCTACGGCTCAACAGTGCTCCTCTGATCTCAGCTGCATAACTCAAGTTCGCCATCAAGGATTGACAATCATAGTGAGCAAACTGCTGTTTTTTCATTCCTTCAGATCCAAGCGATCCATCGTCCATGGGCTGTCGGTGTGTGGGAGCCGCGCCACCCCAAAGCTTGTTGAATTTGAGGCGAGGCTTCGGGCTGGCGCTGGCCCGGGGAGTGGGGCCGTCGGAAGTGTCGCCGCTCAGGCCCTGAGCCTTCTCCGTCACGTTGTAGTTGTGCACCATCGCGGGCAGCCTGTCGCTCGCGCCCCCGATCACGTCGATCGAACCGTGACTCCCATACTCGCGCCGCAGCCCGTTTCCGGACGGATGTTCACCGTATATCAAGTCGAGACTCGAGTTACTGCGATACATAACATCTCTGGCTTCCTTCCGTCGGAGATGATCCGGAGCGTACATGGCATATTTCGACGAGTGTCAGTTCGCTCCCGACCCTCGACAAATATATAAAATAACACTGAAGCGCTCACTGACCACACATTAATTAAAATACATTCGTAAATACCACGAATTACTACGATGTTCAGACGTACACAGCGAGTGACTTCACAACATGATGAATAACCGAGCTTACGTTTATTGTCACATAATCAATCATAACAAAACTTTGCGCTTAACACTAACGATAAACTAATTTGCAATAGGTATTCTATATTTACAAAGCTAACACACGTCTTCACAACACAAAAACGAAAACGAATGAATGAAACGAAATTTATGAAAGAAAAAACATTATTCGCGAGTAAACGTATAATGTTGCCAACACATAAATATAGAGTAATGAACGGAACGGTATTTTGAGTGCCAGTGTAAAAAATAGGTTAATTTTAAAAAACTTAAACAGATAACCACAGATATAATGTGTTAGAAATAAATTGGAAATGGAAATAAACAATTTCGATAAAAGCAAATAATGTTACATTACAAATTCGTTATTGATGGCAAAATCATAGTTTTTTTTTCAAGAATAGTTTCGCGCCTGTGCAGTAATAATAGCAAAAAATGCGAAGTATGCGAGTTGTATGAGAGTACATGGGCATTTTTGTGAAAAAAGATTCAAAAACTTTTTTTCTAAAATAGGTAAATTTAATGTTTTACCTACTCAGAATTACGAGCCCTTTTCATCCTACTAGGCGGAAAAAACCGGCCAAGAGCGTGTCGGGCCACGCTCAGTGTAGGGTTCCGTAGTTTTCCGTATTTTTCTCAAAAACTACTGAACCTATCAAGTTCAAAACAATTTTCCTAGAAAGTCTTTATAAAGTTCTACTTTTGTGAATTTTTTCATATTTTTTAAACATGTGGTTCAAAAGTTAGAGGGGGGGGGGACGCACTTTTTTTTCCTTTAGGAGCGATTATTTCCGAAAATATTAATATTTTGAAAAAACGATCTTAGTAAACCCTTATTCATTTTTAAATACCTATCCAACAATATATCACACGTTGGGGTTGGAATGAAAAAAAATATCAGCCCCCACTTTACATGTAAGGGGGGTACCCTAATAGAACATTTTTTTCCATTTTTTATTTTTGCACTTTGTTGACGTGATTGATATACATATTGTTACCAAATTTCAGCTTTCTAGTGCTAACGGTTACTGAGATTATCCGCGGACGGACGGACGGACGGACGGACAGACAGACAGACATGGCGAAACTATAAGGCTTCCTAGTTGACTACGGAACCCTAAAAAGCGTCCCAAATTTATTTTTTCCACTTCGTTACAATTTTTCAAACACTTTGTACAGCGGCTACAAAGTGGAAAGTATGCAAAATAATAGAAAATTTTGGGACCATTTTTTTGTCTCTTGTTTTGTGTCCTAGGTCGAAAGGGCTCGTGATTCTGAGTAGACAAAACATAAAATTTACCTACCAGAAAATTTTTTTTTGGTAATTGTTCTCGCGAAAATGCCCACATGCGTTAGAATTTATTTTCTGAGGAACCTATTAGTATTATTAGTAGGTACCCATTAACAAGGATTATTTATATAGGATTTACAATCTTCATGAATCGTACCTTTATTTTTAGCGCCATCTCTTCCATAATTTCGTCCGCGTAGTATGTTCCTAGCTTAAAGCTAGGAACACACTACGCGGACGTCCGTCGTGAATCGACCGCGGACGGGAATCTGGACAATGGAAATAGACATAACCGTGCAAACTATCGGTCGACGGACGTGGACGTGGCCTTGAGCGCGTGGACGTCCGATCGAAATCTGGCTCGCTGGATGTTTTGTTCCGTGCACACTGATCGGTCGCGGTCGCGGTCGATTTACGACGGACGTCCGCGTAGTATGTTCCTAGCTTTATGTGTAATTTCAAGCTAGGAACATACTACGCGGACGTCCGTCGTAAATCGACCGCGGACGGGAATCTGGACAATGGAAATACACATAACCGTGCAAACTATCGGTCGACGGACGCGGACGTGGCCTTGAGCGCACGGACGTCCGATCGAAATCTGGCTCTCTGGATGTTTTGTTCCGTGCACACTGATAGGTCGCGGTCGCGGTCGTTTTACGACGGACGTCCGCGTAGTATGTTCCTAGCTTCATTGTCCAGATTCCCGTCCGCGGTCGATTTACGACGGACGTCCGCGTAGTATGTTCCTAGCTTGGGGTACGCTTTTTTTGTATGGACTTTGTCTGTCCCAGTATTATATGGTCCTAGCTATTAGTAATCTTATACTTTTAAACGAGCAATTCTTGTATATTTATTTATTTATTTATATATTTATTTACACTGACGATCTCGGAAACCGCTCTAACGATTTCGCAGAAATTTGTTATGTGGGGGTTTTTGGGGGTGAAAAATCGGTCTAACTTATCCTTAGGTCCCGGAAAACGCGAATTTTCGAGTTTTCATGCGTTTTTCTTCGCGCGCCATCTCGTGTGCAGTAGTTGTACTGTTAAGACAGAATTCTTTCGGTCGATGTAAGTACTATTTATTGCAAACACTAGATGGCGACACAGGTCAAGGCTAAAACGAATAGAAAAATACACTATTTGAGTTTTTGTGGCGAAATGCGCGCCATCTCATGTGGAGTAGTTGTGTTGTTAAGGCTGAGAATTCTTTCGCTCGATATAGGTACTATTCATTTTTGAACTAGATGGCGACACATGTCAAGGATACGAACAGAACCGAGCGAAGCTCGGTTGCCCAGATATTTATTCTTATTCACCACACCAACGGGTAAAGTCTCTCTATTCTTCAAAAAGGGACGAGGACGTATTTCATCCCGAAGAGTGTAGGTAAATTAATTTTTTAAAAGTTTTTTCGCAAAAAAATCATTTTTGGCACAAGCTTTTATCGCAGACTGTAATTTTCTTTCAACAGTCATCTACATACCTACTTATTAAAAAATATGGAGATTAGAAGTATCATCTACAGCTCTTCGAAGCGTTTCTAAAACCCCTTTCTTGATGGAGATACGGCATTTCATTAGAGAGTCCCTATGGCCACATTTCTGCTCCATCATCAGATCAGCTCCAGGATATCATAATATTGCATTGTCACGTGATTTACATAATGTATGTGTGCATAATGCAGCTCGACTTACATTGCAGGTTAAATAATAGTATAGGTATAATAGTAATATAGTGTAATTGTGATAATAGATCGACTGCAACGCCGGGCAGTGCTCGTTGACATCACCATCCCCCATGATGAGAATCTCATGAAAGCCGAGAAGGACAAGTCCAGTAAGTACCTAGACTTGGCTCACGAGATAACCGCCATGTGCGATGTTGAATCAACGATCATTGTTCCGATAGTCGTTTCAGCGAACGGTCTCATAGCGAAGAGTCTCGACCAACATCTTAAGAGACTCTCGCTAGGTGGCTGGATCAAGGGCCAGATGCAGAAGGCGGTGATCTTGGACACAGCACGGATAGTTCGACGGTTCCTCTCTCTGCAGCCCTAACCACCGGCAGCTTGGGCCCTGCCCCGCTGCTGGCGGCACCCTAGGTTAGGTTTTTTATAATGTGTTTATATGTGTTTTATATTGTTTTGTATGTGTTTTTGTATTTTACTTTTATATTCATATTATAAACAGCCTAGCCTAAGAAAGAAAATAAATAAAGAGAATATAGTGTAATAATAGTAGTATATTGTGCAACAAGGGAGGTAAGGGGGATTTTGTCAACGAGTGTTAATAACTCGCAACAGCCGCAGGCTGGCTGGAGAGAGTTTACAAAATCCTTACCTCCTGAGTTACACACAATATTTTTCATCAGATTTGAGAGGAAAACACAGAGGAAAAAACCATAAGGCAAAACCTTCAATGAATAGCGGCGCCGATGCGACCATAGTCTATCTTCACTTATATCGGATTCTTCATATAAATCCATTGTTCTTGATTACGAACGCTTTTTGAACATAAACAAACACTAAAATAAATTAAATGCAATGTTCAAAGAAGCATACAATTGTTGGCGACATCTGTCGGCACGCCCTTGAAACTCGTGCTACATCGTCGAACATGGGTGCGAAGCCGTGTCAACGACATCTACCGGCGTTTGTGGGAACCTCTGCTTCAGCCTTGAACGCAGGCGCAACGCCGTACTACGTAGCACACTAGCGACATCTATCGGCGCCTATGAAACTTCTGCGACGGTGGCGCCACCCAAGACAAGCGGACGTGATTAGTTTCCAGTGGGGGTTACCTAGACGGGGTAGTTCGAAGCTTATAATAACTCCTTTATTTAAATCCGGCAGCCACTCTGACCCCACTAACTTTAGACCAATATCTGTGCTGCCAACTTTCAGTAAAATATTTGAAAAATTAGTTCTTTCTCAATTAGTACGACATTTTAACGTTAATAATTTAATGCATAATAAGCAATTTGGCTTCACACGGGGTCGCTCGACAACCGATGCTGGTGTTGAGCTAATTAAGCATATTTTCGATGCCTGGGAGGAGTCACAAGATGCTTTAGGTATCTTTTGTGATTTATCTAAGGCCTTCGACTGTGTTTGTCATGAAACATTGATCAGGAAACTACATTATTATGGAGTCAGAGGATCAGCACTAGATTTACTCAAGTCCTACTTAAATGGTAGAATACAAATGGTAGATGTCAATGGACAGAGATCAACTGGGTCATTGGTCTCTATGGGTGTACCACAGGGATCAATATTGGGGCCTTTCCTGTTCCTTATCTACATAAATGACTTGCCATTCCTTGTAAAGACCCACCATGATATAGTATTGTTTGCGGACGACACCTCACTTATTTTCAAACTCAAACGACAGCAACAAGCTCACAGTGATGTAAACAATGCTATCTCTAAAGTAGTGAACTGGTTCAATGCTAATAATTTATTATTAAATGAAAAAAAGACTAAATATATTAAGTTTGTCACTAATAGTAACGTAAGGAATGAGCAAACAAGTATCGTTGTGAAGGATGAGGAATTAGAACTGGTAGATAGTACAGTTTTTCTTGGTATAACTTTAGATTCTAAACTTCAGTGGGGTCCCCATATTGTTAACCTCTCGAATAGACTTAGTTCTGCAGCTTTTGCAGTGAGCAAGATCCGTCAGTTAACAGACGTGAAAACAGCTCGATTAGTTTATTTTAGTTACTTTCACAGCATTATGTCATATGGTATTTTACTTTGGGGCAGTGCTTCAGAGATAAATACCATATTTATTCTGCAGAAGAGGGCTATTCGAGCAATATATAAAATGAACCATAGAGACTCACTTAGAGATAAATTTAAGGACATTAATATAATGACAGTGCATTGTCAATATATTTATGAGAATATTATGTATGTACATAAAAACATTTGTAATTTTAAGAAAAACTGTGATGTACATAATATAAATACTAGAAATAAACATAAACTCGCGGTGCCCTTCACACGGCTCTGTAAAATTAAAAAATCATTCATGGGTAATTGTGTTCGATTTTATAATAAACTTCCGAATCATATTACTGACTTGTCAATTAATAAATTTAAGAATCATGTAAAGCGTGTACTCATTTCCAAAGCTTATTATACAACACAAGACTACATGAATGATAAAACAACGTGGGATTAATTGTTATTCGAAATGGTTTCTTATTTTTACGTTTATTATTATTGTTGATGAAATTAATATTGTATTTTTTTGGACATTGGATTTTTCCTAGAAATATTCTAGACATGTATTTTTATATATACATATACCTAATTATATATTTTTTGTTTAACGATTATTTTTATATGAAATTGTATATTATAGACTCAATATTATTATGAACAATAATTTACAACAATAAATTGCTCTGATAATTAGGTTAGATTAAGATCATAATATATATGTAATGAACTATTCATAAGAGCTTGTAACTAGGCCTACATGAATAAAGATATTTTGAATTGAATTGAATTGAATTAACAAAAAATAAAACCGCCTTCAAAAATAAGCGCGTTACAAAACACGGAGAAACTAAAAAGTCAAAAATAATAAACCTTTCAATTCAGATTTCTTATCGTATTGCAATAAGCTAAACATCCAAATTATAAACAAATCAATTATTTTTGTAGTCGGTACCAGACCTTTTCGTCGCCTTGCTATTGCCTGTTTGCCCCACCCAACCATACACAGGCTGGTACCGACTCCAAAAATAATTGATTTGTTTATAATTTGGATGTTTAGCTTATTGCAATACGATAAGAAATCTGAATTGAAAGGTTTATTATTTTTGACTTTTTAGTTTCTCCGTGTTTTGTAACGCGCTTATTTTTGAAGGCGGTTTTATTTTTTTTGTTAAAAAGTTTATTTATTTGTTGATTTTTAGTGGTTCCTAGTGATATTATATGTATCAGTCCGAATACATGTACAGTAGTGAAAGAATTATCCTTTAACTCCTAACCATTGAGGAGTTAACCTTCCATCATCAGCTCAGCCACATAAAATTTTTACCATCAGACGTAAATACTGGTGTACCTTTGAAAAATAGACTAAAAACATTACATGTGCCTATAACATTTGAAGAGTTCCCTCGATTTCTCCAGGATCCCATCATCAGACCCTGACTTGGTGCCAATGGGACCATCTCGGGGTTATACCGGTTCGATCAAAAAGAAAATTTTGAAAATCGGTCCACGATTCTCGGAGATATCGAATAACATACATACAAAAAAAAAAAAACATTCAGTCGAATTGAGAACCTCCTCCTTTTTTGAAGTCGGTTAAAAACCCTCGAGCACGTGGCTGCGCTCTCTGTTCTGTTCCTGACGCCATTGAGTAAAGTAACTATCTACGGTTATGTTCGGTATCGTTCTAATTTGCGATTAACTTCATTTCCGATAAATGATTGTTCTACATACTCGCATATTTAAAATTAATAAGTATCATATAAAGTATCCTATTTTGTTAACTGATAAACAATATGTATGTTCCCTCATAATGTTTGTGTGTGATAATAAAATGATTAATAAAGTTTGTTTCGTGTTCTTATGTTTTATTTAATTCTAGATTATCAGTAAATCCAAGTTCACACAGAAATGGATTCAAAATGGATTTTTTTAAAGACTAAGACAAATTTCATAACAGCCGCCGAAGTGGGCCGTACGCGCAGTCGAGAAACACGTTTTTATTTTTATAAAATGTATGGTGCTACCAAAAAATCTGTAACTTTTTCTGTAATTAGAAATGGTTATTCCTATCACCAGAAAAAATATCACCCACTTTTAAAATTTTCAGGCATCCCCCATTGAACTCATTTTACCTGTCCGTCAAAATATTTTGTCAACATTTTCTGATTATTTTCTGTTGTACTGCCCGTTGCTATGGCAACGCGGTCAAGCGCAAATCGAGATGGCCGTCATAGTCATAGGGCTTACGGCGAAATTCTGGTCAAAAGCTGCACTTTATGCAGAAAGCAAGCCACTTTGCACAGTGATACTAGGGACCAATATAAACGTTTTCATCCGAGGAAACACGATTTTCATCCACTAGAATTCAAGATGGCGGACATTTTCCAAAATGGCGGCCGCATATATTTAAAAATTTATAGAATCGTAACGGCTGCACCGATTTTGATGGTTGGGGTGTCTATCGCATTGTATTGAAGTGTTCATTAATATAAAAAAATAAAGTTATAAAAAAATTAAGATGGCGGCCGAATAATAAGAAAAATATGAAAATTTCAAACTATTTTTTTCATTCTCGTGCAATTTACCAATAAATTTTCTATGATATGGTCACATTTTTATGTATTTAAATTGAACCTGATAATATTATCTACATAATAAAATAAAAATCATGAAAATCCGTTGAGTAGTTTTTGAACTATACTCATTTGAAATGGAGCGCGCGGATTTGAAAGACGTTTTCGCACGTGATGTAAACAATTTTGGAATCATAACGGCTGCACCGATTTTAATGGTTGGGGTAGCTATCAGTTTGTATTAAAACATTTATTTATATAAAAATTAAAATCATTTAAAAAATAAAGATGGCGGCCGAATAATAAAAAAAATATGAAATTTTAAATTTTTTTTTATTCTCACGAAATTTACAAATAGTTTTTCTACCATATGGTCACATTTTTATTTATTTAAATAAAATCTGATATTAACGTCTACAAAATAAAACAAAAAAACATTAAAATCCGTTCAGTAGTTTTTGAACTATACGCATTGAAAATGAAGCGCGCGGGTTTGAAAGACGTCTTTGCACTTGATATGTGATGCATCGTATCGTTTGGTACCGCTATACACGCAAGAATGATTATTTATTTTGGTCACAACTTACTATATTACTATTCAGAATCAATGTTTTTAGTATTTATATACATTATTAGTTTTTTATTCCGAGTTTAGGTATATTTAGACAACCCCGTAAACTTGACCATCACATAATTTTTATTTTAATACGTAAAAGAACTTAAATGCACATAACATAACATTTGTATTAATAGCAATTGTCCTTTCCGATGACTCCAGAGATAATTTTCGACAACTCCTGTAGGGGCTACGGAAACATATATTAATACAAAACATATTTTTTGCTTCTCGTCTAGGTTATACTGAAAGATAAAAGAGATACAAAATAATATCAAACAAGGAAATAATGATAACATTATTAATACATTGCATTATTTGCATTGCGCCGCGCCCACAACACGTACAGCGTATTGTTTCGCAGCCTTTTTCACAACCGCAATTGTCCAAGTATACATATTCATACCATATCTCCCTGTTTTCAGACCACTGCAGTACCCAACTATCATTGTACGTCTTCCAACCCCAGGATGATGGCATAGGCACAGAAGTAATATCCAGAATATGGGGCGTTGTTATACGACACGGAGTGCTGCCGATGTTGGTTAGGTACTAATTTATTTTCGGTAGTAAACAGTTTCTTGCTCACCAATTTGAACTGGAGTGAACTTTTCAAGCATAGCGATTATTCCTCCAGGAAGACTTTGTAGTTACTGCGATGTTTCTATCAAAGCTGGTATAACTTAACGTATCAGATGTAAAAGCGTAAAAACCACGAATAGCAGTAGTACCTTATACTCCGGTAGGTTATTCTCATTTGAAGTCTTAAGAAAATATACTAGATAAGAATTGGAAATTTCCCAATATAATTAGCTCCATAGATCACATGCTTAAATGCCAAATTGGGACCGTTCTTAACACATATTTTAGTGAGCAAGCATGGACTCAGGCCTGTTTACCGGTATGGTTTGGCGGCTGAGGCACTCGTAAAGTGTCGTTTTGCCGTCATTCCTGCCTCCATTTACATCACGTCCGATCTCGCACGTAACGCCTTGAAAGCCTCCACGGCTACAAACTGCGAGATAAACTCAACGAAGGGCATGGGACACTCTAGCATCCGTTACCACCCTGAACTCACTCGAGGTCTCACATGAGGCCTTGCGAGGCTCTAAGCTAGGTCCAAACCCGAATCTGGCCACTGACTTTACGTCTATCCTTCACCCGAAGACTCCAGTGGTTTTTATTTAAATACCAAGACATCTGTATCGGAAGATGTGATGATACGCGTGAGTCCCTGTTCCGCCATATCTTTTGGGCGAGGTACAATGAGGCTATCAGCTTCTTCCGGTTACGTTCCTATGGTTTACCCTGAAATAGCAGAGCAAATGTTCTCTGAGGAAGTAAATTGTTTAGAAAAAAAAATCACCACACTTATAACATCAACAGGCTATAGTTTCTGGAAAAAGTATTGTTGGTTGTCATGCTGAACAGTGTATTCCTGGAGGAATAATGGCCATGCTTGAAAACTTGATCCGCAGACTCAACATTTATCGGTTAACTTGGTGCGTTTGGAACTGTTTCCAACCAAAATTAATAACCAGCATCCCACCAACATCGCCAGCACTACAAAAACATACGCTCCTTGTCGCAGAAAACAAGTTATTTTATACATAGATATTTCTGAATAGTTGTCGAAAATTATCTCTGGAGTCCTCGGAAACGACAATTGCTATTAATACAAATGTTATGTTATGTGCATTTAAGTTCTTTTACGTATTAAAATACAAATTATGTGATGGTCAAGTTTACGGGGGTTATCTAAATATACCTAAACTCGGAATAAAAAACTAATAATGTATATAAATACTAAAAACATTGATTCTGAATAGTAATATAGTAAGTTGTGACCAAAATAAATAATCAGTCTTGCGTGTGTAGCGGTACCAATTAAACGATACGATGCATCACATATCAAGTGCAAAGACGTCTTTCAAACCCGCGCGCTTCATTTTCAATGCGTATAGTTCAAAAACTACTGAACGGATTTTAATGTTTTTTGTTTTATTTTGCAGATGTTAATATTAGATTTTATTAAAAAAAATAAAAATGTGATCATATATGGTAGAAAAACTGTTTGTAAATTTCGTGAGAATAAAAAAAAATGAAAGTTTCATATTTTTTTTTATTATTCGGCCGCCATCTTTATTTTTTAAATGATTTTAATTTTTATATAAATAAATGTTTTAATACAAACTGATAGCTACCCCAACCATTAAAATCGGTGCAGCCGTTATGATTCCAAAATTGTTTACATCACGTGCGAAAACGTCTTTCAAATCCGCGCGCTCCATTTCAAATGAGTATAGTTCAAAAACTACTCAACGGATTTTCATGATTTTTATTTTATTATGTAGATAATATTATCAGGTTTAATTTAAATACATAAAAATGTGACCATATCATAGAAAATTTATTGGTAAATTGCACGAGAATGAAAAAAAATAGTTTGAAATTTTCATATTTTTCTTATTATTCGGCCGCCATCTTAATTTTTTATGATTTTAATTTTTTATATTAATTAACGCTTCAATACGATGCGATAGACACCTCAATCATCAAAATCGGTGCAGCTGTTACGATTCTATAAATTTTTAAAAATATGCGGCCGCCATTTTGGAAAATGTCCGCCATCTTGAATTCTAGTGGATGAAAATCGTGTTTCCTCGGATGAAATCATTTATATTGGTCCCTAGTATCACTGTGCAAAGTGGCTTGCTTTCTGCATAAAATGCAGTTTTTTTCCGTAAGCCCTATGACTATCACAATTTCCTGCCAGATTGCAAATTATAACGATTTATCTACGTGAAATTTACAATAAATGTAAAACACACTGAAATAATTGTAAAACATAAATAAAATGCATTTTTCATACCATATAATATTTTTCATCACACCCGCACTTTAAATGTGCTATTGCACGCAGGCGGAGCGTGAGTTATAGAAAAATCGTTCTCTCAAGGGAATAATGAAATTTCTTGTACCGTACTTAACTTTTTTACATTGCAAGTGTGATGAAAAACATTGTGTGTAAATCGGGGAGTATGATAATATTACTAACTCGAGTCTTTAAATCGCTCCGGCAAGCCGTCGCGATTTAACTTACTCTTGTTACTAATACTCAACTTCCTCCCCTTGTTGCACAATGTATTATTTTATAGCTTAATAGTCAAATTTTAGTTGTGCAAAAAAAATCCTTGGCTGATTGAAACATCCTTTGCCTGAAGTATTGTACGGATTGTATTGATTTTTAAAACTAAATCCACTCCCTTGGGAATTAAATAAGTAGTACGTTATTCTTCAGTACACTACACGTAGACGCAATAAGACCTATAGGTAAACATCAAATGTGATGAAAATAGTTATATAAAAGCTTCTAAAAATGATAAGTTGATTTTCTTGCTGTCTGGTTGAAAGAATAAATTTAAGAATTTGATTGATTTATAGTTTTATGTTTCACAGAATTGTGCTCATGTTGGTGTGGAGAAAAACATTGAAGTGGAAACTTGACCGTTGCGAACGTTTCAAGGTACCTACGAAGATTAAACAAATATTGCCACCGAGCGAGTTACACAAAATTTTTCACCACACCATCTCGAAGAAAATAAGTGTAAAACATCAAACTATTTATATCAAATCCCGAACATGTTTATATTTGTAATCTCACTGCAGCAGCACATTAAGCGGTAAATAAAAAGAGTGTAGTTATATATACCATTTTAATTAAATATAGTACACAGTAGGTATGTATACGTAAGTAGCACAGATTAAAAGAAAATGTGACTGGTTAACTACACAATTAAATAAACTATCTGTGAAACAATACAATACAATATTACAATAATTCCAGTACATGACATCTAAGCGCATTATCTATACTCCCATGACCTCCCATCACACTTTAAAACTGCAATAGCTTTTAAAGTGATAATGATAACGCAAAACTACACGTCCCTTATACTACATTTCATATCATATTTTGAAGACGCACTTGGCATGCGGACTTCCGAACATAATCTAACTCTAAAATTGCCCGTGATCCGAATCATCAGCCTCAGAAGCTTCACCGCTGGGCATTTTGGACCGCTTGCTAGTCTTGCTGCTGCTGCTCGGCGCGGGCGCGTGGCTGTGCGCGCTGCGTTCGCTCTCCGCGGTGGAGCCGCCGCGGTCGCCCGCGAGCCTGCGCGGGGAGCGGTCGCCCGAGCCGGGCCCGCTGTGCGGCGTGCGGGACGTGCTGTGAGAGCGGTCCGTGGTGTCGCCGTGCTGGCTGGTGGCGCTGGGAGCTCGGGACTCTTTCTGTTTGGAAAAAATAAAAAGTATAAGCTGTTTCGCTTGAGGGATACCCCACAGTACCGTACCCAGAACTGTGTGTGTGTGGATTGAGTGAGCACCTTCCGAAAATAAAAAAAAATATGCTGATCATTTAGTAAAAGTTCTAAAACAATTGTAAAACGAATCTCTGAATTTGTAAAAAGATAAATCAAAAGATACAGCCATTAACATGTGCTCACTCAGTTCTCACAAACTACCAACGAAAACAGTGAATATATTCATTTAACATATAATATTTATATACTAACATTTATATTCGTTATCTAATATTTTATATTCGTTGTCTGGTTTTAAAGATATTCAGACATAACTTTTCTCATACAAATGTATCAAGTAGGGTGACCACACTATGTCGGCTCCTGATTTTCCCCACCTTCCCATTGTCATATTGAGATTGGGGAGTTTCGTTCGTTCAATTTTGATAATATTAAACTAATACCATATTAATTCTCCATCTGCAAACTGTTTTTAGGTTATGTTCTTGGCCTAGTGATGATGTGTATTGTGTAATTTTTATCGACGTCAGGATAATAACCATATCGACATGCATGCATTAAAAAGGACATGAATAATAATTGGTAAGAAACAAAGAATATAATACTTCACTAGTAAGAAACCAGAACCTGGTAATCTAATCGCGCTAACAGATGAGCGTACCGGATTTGTAAGTGGGAGCGAGAAATAGTTATTCTTTTCTCGCTCCCACTTACAAATCCGGTAAACTATTATCAAAATTGAACGAAACTCCCCAATCTCAATATGACAATGGGAAGGTGGGGAAAATCAGGAGCCGACATAGTGTGGTCACCGTACTTGATACATTTGTATGAGAAAAGTTATGTCTGATTATCTTTAAAACCAGACAACGAATATAAAATATTAGATGGTGGATATTTAGTAAAAATTTTTACTAAATGTTGAAGTACTTTCGAGTGTCTTAGGTGCTACAAATCGTAAGATATTTACATTTTTAACTTTCTCAAAACGTGAGGACTGAGTGAGCACTTACAAAAATTTATTATAAAAAAACCTGAAACGTTAGTGGTTCGTTTTGTATTTTACAAATTCCCATTTCACTTTTACTAAACTATACACATATAATAGCGGTCTAAATCTTATGTTTTTCATCAAAATTCGGCTTTTCAAAAGTGTGTGGATTGAGTGAGCATAAGAAACTATTTGTAAAAAATTTAATACGTCACTAGGTGATCTAATATTTATAGAGGTAGGTTGGCCTATTTTTTACTAAATGTTAGTATATAAATATTATATGTTAAATGAATATATTCACTGTTTTCGTTGGTAGTTTGTGAGAACTGAGTGAGCACATGTTAATGGCTGTATCTTTTGATTTATCTCTTTACAAATTCAGAGATCCGTTTTACAATTGTTTTAGAACTTTTACTAAATGATCAGCATATTTTTTTTTATTTTCGGAAGGTGCTCACTCAATCCACACACACACGGTACCCCAGAACTTAGACTTCATTAGTCAACTCTAGGCTGCTGCTGCTCAGCATATAAGTAATGTAATGACTAGACGCCGACGCCCAAGACGATAGATGGTCATCGGTTTTCTTCTGTCACTTCACATTGAATTTTAGACAATTTAACTTCTTGTTTCACTAGGGTCCCTAATTTTCGGGATCCGTACAAGGAGAACTAGACTCTGAGCAGTTCGAGCTTAGGTCAGCAATGAAGCATCACATGTATTAGAGTAGCTATCACAGATTCATATATACAGTCAAGTGTAAAAATATGGGTGCGTACAACTTATCAAAAATATGTCCCATAGCACTTTATGTCGGCGGAATAAGGTCTCGGTACATATTTTTGAGCGGATAAAATCGATACGTATTTTTGCACTTGACTTTACCATAGATCCAGCCTATCTACTTAGCGTGTCAAATGAACTCAGTAAAATCTACTGAGTTGTCCCTCTTCAATCGCAGCTTGCAGCTTTCGTATGTCAATTTTTGTAAGTTGATGTCAACAAAAACATTAAAAACGCCTCGTTACGTGATATTTAATTGCAACACAATTTTTTATTTATTTATTTAGAAAGTTAAGAACACTCAGGGGCCTGAGACATATTTCAAATCACAGGCAAGTAATAGCTATCATAAGCCCGATTCAAGACAAATCACAAAAACAAAACCTACCAGCGCTTTTTCGACTTCCTCTTCCAGCAACTTTGCCTCGTGTTCGGAGATAAGTTGCGCCTTCAGACAGTCCCTGGCCATCGCCACCACACCTTCTATATCTTTCTCGGGGTCTTGCACGCCGCAATCTGAGAGTAGAACTTTGTGATACAGGTGGAACGTACATCACAAAACAATAACAAAGTATGAGAGAAAAAAGGCCAAGTACCTAGTCAATTTAGTCATCGACCATCGTCTAAATTGAATTTAGGTAGGTATACTTCTCGATTTTCACAACAACATGGGTTTAAATCGCGAGTAAGCGGCATTAAAAAAGGAAGCTAGGTAAAAGGTAGGGTAGGGTATGGTAGGTAGGTAGGTTAGGTAGGTAGGAAGGCTAGGTAGGTAGGAATAGATATGTATGGTACCGAGGAAAGTCGACCTGTCCTGTTTACTTACCTTTGATATCCGCAACCACTTCATGTATTTGTATCTGTTCTATGGATGCTGCAGTCAGCGGTTGGTCGCCTTCAGTGAGTGCTTTCACGAGGGACGCCATGGTTTCATTAGTAGCTGCAATACGTTAAAACATTAGATTAAAGGGCTATCTTCGACTACTTGTATAACTGTATTAATTAGATAGGAACGGGTAGTCTTTCTCGAGGGCGCGATACTAAGAAGGTGAGCCTACTCACACGCTCTCCCCGGGTCCTCAGCCTATGACGTTGACAACCCACACCCACTGTCACGTTCAATGCAAACACATATTTGGAATGAGAATTAAGCATATTATACGGCATTATTTTAGGGGTGGGGGAAGGGGGGTTCTCTATTTATAGTCTACCTATATCAATGATATCAGATGCGTGAAACAGAGCGGCCAGTGCCGGGCCGAGGCGTTGCCGCAACGGCTTCCGTTTGTCCGAGACGTCTTTCAGGGCGCCTTCGAGTTTGGCCATTACTTCGTGCCCGCCACTCCCTTCTAACGTCTCCACCTGTATATCAAATAGAAAAAGTTTCAACTTTCATAATCACTATGGGTCATAACGATATGAATCACACGTATATATATATATTACAAACCGACACGAATTAAAAAACTTTTAACGTTATTGCTACAGTTTTCTGTTACGTCACCTGTTCCAGTGTAGGGTTCGGCATTCGGCACATAGGTATAGTAGATTTTTTTTTAAATCAAGATTTCCACTTGAGAACTTATCTGCGATGAATAGCATTGTTCCCTTTGTTAACCCTAAACCGCTAATTACCTGTGCGAAATAAATACCATAAACAACAAAAAATGTTTTATGAATAACAACAGCATTCCAACAGCATTCCTTTAGGGTCAAAACTTAACACAAGTTGCAATAATCAATGCCTCCTTTTAACTAAATGTATATAAGGTATTTATTTCACACAGGTAATTAGCGGTTTAGGATTAACAAAAGAAAACAATGCTATTCATCGCAGATAAGTTCTCAAGTGGAAATCTTGATTAAAAAAAAATTCTACTATACCTATTCCGACAAAACCACCTAAATACCACAACCTATGGCTAGAAATCCCCACTCGAAATAGTTTCCAGCAGCAGCCGCGTCAAGCTAAAAACAAACTCTAGCACAGAAAGTCATTTTTTTGTTTGACCTTGTGGTTCATTGGTAGAAAATGCCATGAGGCCGCCATATTGCTTTCTTTCTTATGACTCTTATTGTGATGTAAGATAAAGTTAAAAATAACCTAACCACAAAATTAAAATTTTGAAAAAAACCCCGACCGCGACATAGCGACCGATTTTCATGAATCATGGCTTAGAACACTCCCGACTAAACCAGCTTTCAAACAAAAAAAAATCTAAATCGGTTCATCCGTTCGGGAGCTACGATGCCACAGACAGACAGACAGACAAACAGACAGACATTATAACACCCCGTCGTTTTACTTAGCTACCAAAGTATATCTACAGCATGTAGGTTAGTAACTAGAGGTACATACATGTTGTCGCAACAGTTTGTCAGCTAAGGCGGCGAGGGTGTCGTAGGCCCGGACTTGCTTCTTGTAGTGGCTGGGGTCGCCGCCATGTTTCGAGAGCCATTTCTTCACCATCATGTCCACTACTTCGTAGCGAGATTTGGCTCTGAGGATTGAAGAAAAAATTAGGGTAGTGCATCTTGAAATATATCATTTTGAATTGAATGTACCTATTAAATATAATTTGGCACAAGGGCGGATCCAGCTTCGTACCCAGGGGAGGGAGGGGAGGTCACGTGGTCAATGTGTGTGCCCAGCCCAGGGAGCCTCAAGGTCAATTTGTATGGCTAACCTAGACTCCAGTCGTATGTCGCCTTGGACCACTTAAGTCATTCAAAGATGGCCCACGTACCCGGAGAGCACATCAGGTAGTTCGGCGGTCAGATCCTTCATCAGTTGGGTGGCATCATCTCTGGACGCGTGCAACGAGTCAAGGGCGTCATACAGCAGCTTCATGACGTTCACGTCATAGGGGGCGTCTGAGGCGGTCGTTATTTCTCTGAAAATGTATTGAAATCAACAATCAAATCATTAATTATAATTATGTAGAAGGCTTCTCAGAGGATAAAAAGCTAATGTTTTCAACCGACCTAGCCGAAGTGATAATCATTGAGTTCATTGACACTTCGTGGCTTTCGAAACACAGTTTGGCCGCGCCCCTGGTTTGGTTCTTTCGCGCCTACAGGGGGTTTACCATGACCAAAGACATACGTAACTCCGTATAGACAGCTACAGTCTAAGAAAAAACGTTCCTCAGAACCATATAGAAAAAGGTACGGTGGCCTAGATGGCGTTACACCTTTGGGGGACGCTGGGCTAGATGGCGCTAATATTAATATATGACATACAAGCTAAGAAATATGGTCCAAATTGTCAAAATTGATGTTTAAAAGTTTTAAGCTTGTGTCGAGAGATGACAGTCATTTCATTACACATTTTACTTCGACAGTAACTCTCTATAATACTCGATCCTCTTTGTAATATATAAGTCATGGTTGGTTACCCTCCCAGAACGTGTGACGTGTCACGTTGGCTTATTGTAGGTATCCAGTCCACTTACATGGGGAAATACTTCTTCCTTGGGCCTGCCTGAGGTCGGGGAGCCATGAACAGCAAGATTTGTTCACGTCTGTCCGGCGGAGGGTCCCCGGACGGAAGCGGAGGGCGCGGAGACAACGGCTTTAGACGTAGGGACTGGATCTCGGCGCGGAGCATCTTGTATAATGCGTAAATTTTATTAATTTATTGGTTGGTTCGATATGGGTATAAAGGTACTAGGGTCTTAAGACGCAACAGGAGGGGTCAATTATCCATACAAACGATTTGGTATACTTGTGGTTTTTGGAGCTAGAGTAATGATTTTTTCAACACAGATTATTATTATTTTTATCTGTAGGTATTGGACGTTTTGGATTTTTGAATTTTAAAGACGCTAGAGCCCATCAGAATATCCAAAAACTGCCTTTTTCATTATGGCGCTAAAAAAGGTGTGATATTCAAAATTGGTCACAAAATTAGCAACAATTAAGTACCTAGCCAATAAAACTAAACGGTCCGACACAGATTTTTTCATTGTTATACAGATACCTACTCAAATTTCATTCCGATTGATTAAGTTTTGGAGGAGGGTTTTAAAGATTTTTTTTGCAATATCTTTTAACTGAGTTGTTCTTAATGGACAATTATTTTCCGACAAAGCTAGTTAATAATAATACTACAAGTATTTTTAACTAAAATTACCAAATTGAAAGGGGGCTCCTTACCATTTTAGCATTTTCGATGTTCTTGGAACGATCTTATGAATTCCATATATAAAAGCACAAGCTGTGCACATACTGGCACAGTGGTCTTTATGTAATCTATTTTGTACACGTCTTCTATTTAGGTAGGTATCTAATGTGTCGCTAAGCTAAATATACATAGTAGGCAGGGAACGCGAATTGTCTATCGCATTCAGATTTACTAGAACCTTAGACAGAACTGAAAGTTCGTATTAAGAGCGCTATGACAAAAAAAGGCGATATATTGTAAAATGCACAATATTTATCGACAAAATTGTACACTTTACTCATACTAAAAGACAGTGAAAGTACTTGTTTCAGTTAGAACATCTTATTAACTGTCGGTTTAATAAAAAACATATGAAAAAAAAAGCTTTTTCAATTAGTAATGATTGTTTTTCTGATGCTCGTTTAGGAAAAACCGCGTGAAGCACAGAATTCGGAGCTCTTATTATGTACAATTTGATAAGATCACTCTCATAAATGAGGTAAATTTAAGTTCCAAATATCTTGTACTTAAGGCCCATTAAACAATATTTATCATTTAATCCTTTGAAATTGAGAAATTGAAAGTAAAACGAACTCAATTTTGTCTTGAAAATACATCGAAACAAGTGATCATTTCTCCGAAAATCTACATGTTATCGAAGTTATTTTAGTATATAAATAATCTGCACAATGTGCTTAAACTGCTGTTATCCATTTGTCGTTATAATATTTTATCATGATTTTTTGCCAATTTTTTGAAAACTAGCCTTCCTGTCGCTATTTTACCGGCGACGGACGCCTGCGAGTTCAGTGCCGCGCCGGAGCTCGAGCAGGTAAGACGTATGTCGCTTTGGTCTCCGAGTTTTCATCGCAAACGTCGAGAATATTTATTGTTGTGTGGGTCGGACGCCTTGTTTCTACACGGGCTATCCTCGCATTGTGTGTGTGTAAACAGCGACCAACGAATTTGATCCTAGATCCGTAAATATTTGCTTTTGTAATACTTTGTTATGTTTGAATGTTAAAGTATTACAACGTTGTGATGATAAAAATGTGAAAATTACAATACGGTCAAGATGATAAGACACATCAAGATGGTACTCGGGATCTGATGATGGAGCCAGAAGGTGGTCACCAGTACCAGTGAACCATGTAAGTAAACGACTTCGTGTTTAGGCTCGTTGGGTTCGTCTCAACAAGACCTTTGACAAGAGGTGGTACTCAGGGTCTGATGATGGAGCCAGATGGTGGTCACCAGTACCAATGAACCATATAACTAAACCCAGAGATGGGGAAATCGTAATCGATTCCGGATTACACGATTACTAAACTTGATTTGACTTTGTAATCTGACACTACTGGGTGTCAGATTACTTGTAATGTAATCATGTGAAACGGTAAATTACCATTACATGTAAAGGAATCACTAATCATCTATACAATCATTACTATTACCAATAACTCGGAATCATAGTCGATTCAAAATAACTGAAATTATTGACTTGATTACTTTCAGATTACGAATATGTAGTACCTCAGATTGCCGACTGTCACTTTGACACAAAAGTCATCATGGGTGTCGTAAAATAGGTTTTAGGGGGTGCTGATTCCAAAATTAATGACCAATGTGGAATCTGACATTGCTGACTGTCACTTTGACACAAAAGTCGTCATGGGTGTGTGCTGATTACAAAATGAATGACCAATTTGGAATCTGACAGTGCTGACTGTCACTTTGACACAAAAGTCGTCATGGGTGTCGTAAAATAGGTTTTAGGGGTGCTGATTACAAAATGAATGACCAATTTGGAATCTGACAGTGCTGACTGTCACTTTGACACAAAAGTCGTCATGGGTGTCGTAAAATAGGTTTTAGGGGTGCTGATTCCAAAATTAATGACCAATGTGGAATCTGACATTGCTGACTGTCACTTTGACACAAAAGTCGTCATGGGTGTCGTAAAATAGGTTTTAGGAGGTGCTGATTCCAAAATTAATGACCAATGTTCAATCTGACATTGCTGACTGTCACTCTGACACAAAAGTCGTCATGGGTGTCGTAAAATAGGTTTTAGGGGGTGCTGATTCCAAAATTAATGACCAATTTGGAATCTGACATTGCTGACTGTCACTTTGACACAAAAGTCGTCATGGGTGTCGTAAAATAGGTTTTAGGGGGTGCTGATTCCAAAATTAATGACCAATGTGGAATCTGACATTGCTGACTGTCACTTTGACACAAAAGTCGTCATGGGTGTCGTAAAATAGGTTTTAGGGGTGCTGATTCCAAAATTAATGACCAATGTTCAATCTGACATTGCTGACTGTCACTCTGACACAAAAGTCGTCATGGGTGTCGTAAAATAGGTTTTAGGGGTGCTGATTCCAAAATTAATGACCAATGTTCAATCTGACATTTCTGACTGTCACTTTGACACAAAAGTCGTCATGGGTGTCGTAAAATAGGTTTTAGGGGGTGCTGATTCCAAATTTAGTGACCAATTTGGAATCTGACATTGCTGACTGTCACTTTGACACAAAAGTCGTCATGGGTGTCGTCAAATAGGTATCCGGAGGTGTTTGAAAACTAATGACCAATTTGGAATCTGACACTGTTGACTGTCACTTTGACACAAAAGTGATCATGGGTGTCTTCAAATAGGTTTTCATGGGTACTGATCTCAATATTAATGATCAATTTGGAATCTGACATTGCTGACTGTCACTTTGACATAAAAGTCGTTATGGGTGTCGTCAAATAGGTTTCCAGGGGTACTGTGCAATGTCAGGTTCCAAATCGGTCATAACTTTTTAAATCATTTCATTAATTTTGGAATCAGTACCCCTAAAAACTATTTGACTACACCCATGATTCCTTTTGTGTCAAAATGACAATTAGCACTGTGAGATTCCAAAATAGTCGTTAATTTTGGAATCAGCACCCCGGAAACCTTTTGACGACACCCATGACGACTTTTGTGTCAAAGTGACAGTCAGCAATGTCAAGATTCCAAATCGGTCATTAAGAGGGCTTTCGTGTTAAAAATAGTGAAATCGCAACCGAGCGCTCGATCATACCGTGTGTGGTATCAAATTAAAGGGCTTTGCGAGTAGTTTATAAATATATATCACATTGTAGGACTGTTTCTACTTGGTCTAACAAAATATGAGAAAATGTCCAAAAGTGGTAATAATTGTACCGGTGAAGGCTCATTTTCAAAAAATTGCCAAAAATCAATAATAGCAATTTATAATCACTAAGGCATAACAGCAATTTAAGTAAACGTTGCAGATTAATTTAGTACAAAACTTACTTCGATGTGATGTAGATTTTCAAAGAAATTGTCACTTAATTTTAGGTAATTTCTGAAAAAAATTGAATTCGCCTTAGGCTAGTTTACTCTTTTTCAAAAACCTAAAATAAAAATCTAGTCTGAAATGATTGTGGTACAGGATATACGAATTATAAATTTACCCGTTTTAATATTCAAAATGGTCCAAATTTTACAAATAAGATCGACTGATTCAGCTCTATACGTGCGTTTTTCTAAACGTGCATTAGAGAAAAATTCATAATTAATTTAGTGAGATAGTTTTCAAAAATCCAGTCTTATAAAAATCAAGATAATAAGATGCTCTAACTGGAACTTGAATTAAATAAATCTATTGGATAACGGAAAGTATAGTATTTCACCGACTAAAACTATCAATTTTACATTATTTTGACGTTTTTTTTGAAAGCAGCCTTAATTTTCAAATCAGCACCTCCGGAAACCTATTTGACGACACCCATGATGACTTTTGTGTCAAAGTGACAGTCAGCAATGTTAGATTCCACATTAGTCATTATTTTTGGAATCAGCACCCCCTAAAACCTATTTTACGACACCCATGATGACTTTTGTGTCAAAGTGGCAGTCTGCAATGTTAGATTCCACATTGGTCATTATTTTTGGAATCAGCACCCCCTAAAACCAATTTTACGACACCCATGACGACTTTTGTGTCAAAGTGACAGTCAGCAATGTCAGATTCCACATTGTTCATTAATTTTGGAATCAGCACCCCTAAAACCTATTTTACGACACCCATGACGACTTTTGTGTCAAAGTGACAGTCAGCAATGTCAGATTCCACATTGTTCATTAATTTTGGAATCAGCACCCCCGCAAACCTATTTGACGATACCCATGACGACTTTTGTGTCAAAGTGACAGTCAGCAATGTCAGATTCCACATTGGTCATTAATTTTGGAATCAGCACCCCCTAAAACCAATTTTACGACACCCATGACGACTTTTGTGTCAAAGTGACAGTCAGCAATGTCAAATTCCACATTGTTCATTAATTTTGGAATCAGCACCCCCTAAAACCCATTTTACGACACCCATGACGACTTTTGTGTCAAAGTGACAGTCAGCAATGTCAGATTCCACATTGTTCATTAATTTTGGAATCAGCACCCCCGCAAACCTATTTGACGACACCCATGACGACTTTTGTGTCAAAGTGACAGTCAGCAATGTCAGATTCCACATTGGTCATTAATTTTGGAATCAGCACCCCCTAAAACCAATTTTACGACACCCATGACGACTTTTGTGTCAAAGTGACAGTCAGCAATGTCAGATTCCACATTGTTCATTAATTTTGGAATCAGCACCCCCGCAAACCTATTTGACGACACCCATGACGACTTTTGTGTCAAAGTGACAGTCAGCAATGTCAGATTCCACATTGGTCATTAATTTTGGAATCAGCACCCCTAAAACCTATTTTACGACACCCATGATGACTTTTGTGTCAAAGTGACAGTCAGCAATGTCAGATTCCAAATCGGTCATTAATTTTTAAATCAGCACACCCGAAAACCTATACTCGTGGTATATGCACTTGAAATGTGAAAGTGAAAATGCTAGAATGACATGTAAACGACGAAGTTGTATAGTCATATTGTTCATTGGTATTGGTGACCACCATCTGGCTCCATCATCAGACCCTGAGCACCACCTTGAAGTAATTAGAATTGTATTTGTCTTATTTTATCATCATATTAATATATACTTTACTCTAATACTTATCATATAACAAAAGCAAATATTTTGGATGGGATCTACTTTTATAATTATTACCACAGAATATATAATAGTACAAGTACAGAAGGCCCACTGCTTTGATGTTTACGAAATGCCGCCTTTTTAAATACCTACAAAATTCTTACAAAGAAACGAGCCGCACGTGCGCGGCGTCCGGCGATAGGGTTACCTATGGATAAAAACGAATTAATACTCACATAAAATGTTATACTGTTATATTCAAGTCTTGGGTACTTTCTAGGTATATATACTGTATTTATATATTTTTGTTCAAGTTCCAACATTACAAGCCTTACTGAACTTTTTCGCGGGACTTAATTAGTAGTAGATCTGTGTAAGAATGTCCTATGGTATTTATTTTATTCATGATGTCTATTTAACTAAGTATTATTAGCCATTCGACACGCGGACATCGCATATGAACCTTAAAAAATCTCGCGACGTAAAGTAACAATAGAAAGTGCAAACGTGCATTCCGTGAGAACGCGCGCCACCCTGAGTAGGCCGCGAACTCGCGGCCGCCAGGATGTACTTGTAGCGCGGCGATAGAATCGCGGAGTGAGCCGCCCCTGTTATTACTTTAATTTTTTAAATAAATTTTAACATAATTGATATTATTTCGCGCTATATTCTCGTATTTTCGTACAAAATAATGTTTATTAGAAACCAAAAGTTTATATCGAGATAGTAGATTGTGGTTGTTATCAAAATTCCATAGAAAGGATCAAGATTGTTTTGTCCATTATTGTAGTGCGAGCGAGTGATAAGACGTGCTAGAAAGGGTCGGCATATTGGGCTCGCGCGGCGGGTAAAATACCTAATTTCGCCCGACGCCGAAATGTTATAACGCTCTTAAACATAATTATAACGAAAGACAATCAAATGGTGTGCCTTACTCAACGTACGTATCAATTTGTTACCTGGATCTGTTCGAGCTGCTGCGAGCGCACTATGCGCAAGCGCACCACGTCTCGCTGGTACACCTCGGGCTCGTAGTCACCGGCCATATGACCGGCGCTCCGCAGTGGCTGTTGGTCAATAACACGTCGTGGCATACAGGTCCATTCACAAGAGTTAGTTGGCACGAATGGAATCAGGGAAAGATCAAAAATCAGTGGAGTTACAACTTGCGAATATGTAGCAGTAGAAAAATTTGCTACGCTTACCTAGTATTAATTATAATTATTAAAATAATTAACAACCGATATTAGGCGTCTGATTCGTCTGAGATTTGACATACCTAACTATTTTTTATATTTTGTATCTCAGTTCGTTATTTAAAACCGCAGTCCATAATTTCTAAAACACTATACCTACTATGGCATTGGGAATAAGTTACGGGAAAAAAATAAAACAATAAGCAATCTTTTATTTAGTTTTAATTAAATCATATGGTATTTTGAATCCATTCCAAATACGGGCTTATTTATTTATACGTATTTACGTCTTATTATACGTATAAATTATACGTCTGTAACGTATAATGTGGATCTCCTCAATCAACACTTCTACCTACTCCGATGTGTTGTCGTCATACGCCATCAGCGGCCCTCCGGAGTCCCCCGGGCGAACCTGGCTGCTCGTGCTCCCTCTTCGAACATTTCGGCGCTACACATAACATTATGACCTAATATTTTTCTGCACAAGAAACTACTACTTTGTAAAACCCTCACCATTTTGAAGAAGAATGAATTCTGAATCTCTCTTTTCTTTCGAAGATGCATCCTAATATTGCTTGCTCATTAGTCCAAAGCACGAAGTCCAAAGAAACTTTTGTAATGTCGGCCGCCAACAGTTTTGCGAGGCTCTTGAGGGCGATTTTTTCAGTAAAAACTAGCCCTATATCATTGAAAATCAATTGTTTTTTAACGTGTTGAGCTTGAGCTTAGGCATACACTTTTGATTAAAACGTGGTTTCGTTCGCCTGCTTTGTAAAATCACCGTATTTGATGATATGTTCTGGTAACCTAGAGCTTGGAACGCAGTGGGCTGCTGTTAGGACCCAGTCTTGCGCTATCAGGCTGCTGGTACAAAACTCAACGGAGGTTCCTTGTTTTGAAGAGCCACACCGAATGGGAAATCGTTCTGCGAGTCGGTTCTTCCTTTATACTCCCGCACTTCTCCGCGGTTACAAACCTTATTTGCGCTTATATTTATAAGTACCGTCAGAATAAATAAGAAGATACATATTTGAATAAACGTAATTATTTTTTATCTCACATTTTAAAATAAGAGTGATTATAGGTACTCTGACCGCAATAACAAAAGGAAAAATAAAAAATAAATGTTCAAGTGGTTCTATTTGATTTCTTTTTATGACCTTTCGTAATAAAATCCAATTACTATTACCTACTCCATAAAGATAAAAATAATTATATCCTATTGAAATGTTGAAACTAGTAATAGTCATTTCAAAGGTTTCCGTTATAACTGTAAAACGATATTTTGAAGACCGCTGAATTGGTGTTTCATGTCGAAACAATGAAAAGCCACCGCTTATCAGCTGTCCGTTCAATATGCAAATGACTTGTCCAGCTATTTACTTTCTGACGTACTTATTTAAGTCGGAAAGAGACAGTTAATATGCTTGAGCGACGCGGGATTTGGAATCAGAATGGCTTTTTATTATTGTCGCTTTTGAAGGTGCGGAATATCTGTTTAGTATAAACGGAATATTCTGCCGTACATATTATAAGATTTATAACTTAACTTATAGTTATAAGCCTCGTTATTTAACAACCAGAAACATTTTATTACCTTTTGATATAAAACGTTGCTCTGTAGCGCAGCCGCTTTTCGGAGACGCTCCGAGTACTCGTTCATCACTGTTAGATAAGTCTTCTCCAGGTTACTGTGGCGGTCCTGCAAAAAAGGTACTTACCTTTAATACATGAAATAATAGTGCTCACCGGCGAAACTAAAGAAAACTGACCTTCGTGGCCTGTGGCCTACAATATTAATGATAATGGAAGCATTGCGGCAATTAATCTAAACTTATAGCCCTTGTAGGCCTGACAGTCTAGCACAGCTTGCATCCTCGTGCGCGAGTCTTATGTCTATGGATCGCAAGGGAGAGCGCAAGTGGTCATAAACTGTCTGATGTAGAAATTGGGTAATAATCCCTTATGACTGTAGCACTGAATTTGTGCCCTCTGAATGGCCACTTGGCGCATCATCGCGTCGTTTTTCCATTTTGCGCGGTTTCCCTAATTCTTAATTATTCAACCACTAGTAAACCAAAAGGTTAGTTTAACATCAGTATAATTAGTATAATTACCCTCCAATTCCTTAGCTGTTGTAGAACTTGGGTTATAACTCCCAGCGTAGCACTGAACTTATGCCTTCTGGCCATCTGGCGCAGCAGATCATCTAGCGTCTTGTCCACTTTGCGCGGTTTCCCCAATTTGCGTGTGAGTACGTCACGCATCTCGGCCCTCATTGCTTCGGCTTGAGACTCCATGGCTTTCATATCGATGTTCATGCGAAATAGATGTGTGCGGTTCACTCTAAAAATATTCAAAGGATTTAGTTTTACTTTAAAAGCTTTAGGTGACTAAGTTTTTAGGGATATTTGTGATCTCACTTCTGTCTTTGCTTCTGCTGTTTTATCTCGTCTTGTAGCTCCAAGACCCTGTTCCTCAACTGCATAAGCGTAGCTTCGGGGAACACGACGGTGTTAGAGAGGCCCTCAGGAGTCGAGCACATACGAAGAGCCGCGGCCCGGATCTGGTCGTAGCGGAGAATCACCACCTGGTCTACGTCGTTCATGCAGCTTTGTTTTTCCAACTGAGAGGAAATGTTTTGCGAAGTTATTTTTTAGAAAAAAAATCTATTATTTTGCTACTAAAACAGAAGCGCCCATTCTGTAAGAAATGCGCGAATAGGAAACTGAGATCCCATTGTCAGCATCTAAAACACTAGAATTTCTGGTGAAAAATTATCAGTTCAGTGCTAACAATGTTTGTCGTTTTTGTGGATGGATTTTGAGGATGCGTATTCTTTTAAGATTACGATCAAGCGGATCAAGTAATATCTACGAAAATAAAGAATAGTATACCATGAATTCTCGAAGTTCGTTCTTCCTTTTATCTAGTTGCACAGATAGCTTCTTCTTCACTTTGTTGTGTGCGTCGATGTCTTTTCGCAGAACATCCACTAAGCGGTCCTGCTCTATCATATCTTGTTCGTGCCTATGTCTGTAAGAAGCACAAAAATACAATTATTATAGCCACGACTCAAGATACATCAAGAAAATTTAATAGGTCTAAACGGAATCTTATGATAAAACTGAATTAACTTATTACTTAGTCATCAGATTTTCACGATTCACGATACGCTTCGGAATTTGGTTGGGTTTACGAACGGTCAGCGACATCGACACCTAAACCTAAAAACATAAAATTTCATGGCGAGAGTCCTTAAAAGTTAGACCAGAGAAACCAGGAGATGTTAGTCAGCGTTGTTCTCCACGAGACAGGATAGAAACTAATGGAGAGAAACAGACAAGAAACTTTGACAGCAAAGACATGATTTTCGGTAATGTCGAAGGAGGAAACGAAACTGAAAATGTAGATTATTTATGATGTCACTCACCGCCGAATGATTGTTAAATCTCTCATCTCTTTCTTAAAGACGTTAGTGGTACCTGGTGGTCCTCAGCTCATAGGTCTTGTCGTAGATCTCGGGGTCGCAGCCCTCGGGACACACGTTGGGGTCCAGTCGAATGGGTCCGATGTCGCGGCTGTCCAAGCTGCCCTCTTCTTCTTCCTCACTTGAAGAAGAGGATTCGGATTCCGATTCGGATTCTGTAATTGTTAAAGACTCGTTAAAATTATACCTAGGTAAGATATATTTAAGATTCTGTTGTCGTATATTTGTAATTATTAGGGTTCCGTACCTCAAAGAGGAAAAACGGAACCCTTATAGGATCACTCGCGTGTCTGTCTGTCCCTCTGTCACAGCCGATTTCTCCGAAACTACTAGACCGATTTACTTGAAATTTGGCACACGTATGTAAACAAGTGGCCCAAAGACGGACATGTAATATAATTAAATGAAATTAAACGAAATTTAATCATAGGGGTCACTTTTGGGGGGTAAAATTGAAAATTAAAAATCAAAGTTATTAGAACTATATTGTGCTACATATCAAATGAAAGAGCATTTTATAAGCATCTCAAATATATTTTTTTTATAGTTTTTATTTTGGTAATTTAGAAGTAATTTAAGAAAATAAGCAAAAAATGACCATTCCCCCCCCCTTATCTCCGAAACTACTTAGCGTAAAATTTTCAAAAAAATACACGAGATAGCCCTCTACCTGTAGATTACAGGAAAACCTATTAGAAATCTACAGTCAAGCGTAAGTCGGAGTTAAGAGAAAAAAACTCAAATTGAGATTTTTCACTCACTGCCGCTGCAAGTACTTACTAAATGTTTTGAAATTTTGTGAGCGCCATGGACAGGTAGAAAGAAATTCATTTCTGTTTAGAAATTGTTAAAAATTTTAAGCATTTGCCAAAATGACTTAAGTTCCTACTAAAAAAGAGGCGCTTACGACTGTTTAGAACTGCACTGACCATAATATTGCCCTAATAGGTCCAAAAAATGGTGTATATATACGAAAACAAAAAAATTGTGCCACCGACAACCAAAATCTGAAGTCTATTTGCTCTATCTCTTATAGTTGACGCTTGACATGTCTGTCTGGCATCATAGCTCCCGAACGAATCAATCGATTTTGATTTAGTTTTTAATGTTTAAGGTGAATTCGTCGAGAGTTTTTTTTTGTACCACGTAGGTGGCAAACATGCATACGGTCCGCCTGATGGAAAGCGGTGACTGTTACATATGGACGCCTGCCACTCAAGGAGTGGCACATGTGCGTTGCCGACTCGACTCATTAGAAACTTGTACAAACCTGTACTTAGAAGGGGCCTGGGTGCCGACGACTCAAAGGACCGAAGGAAGGAGGGGGAAGGAAGGAAGGAGTACCGCACCCTCGTTGAGCTCTGGCTGCCTTACTCACCGGCAGGAACACAACAATGAGTAAAGTCTAGTGCTACTTGATTGCGGTCTTTTGTAAAGCGGAGGTATTAGACTCTGCTCTACCTTAGAGTATATTCAATTTAGTATTAGAGTTATCAGTCAAGAAATTTAAATGCAGCGCCATCTATTATTAGTTTCGACAACTTTTCATGTGACTTTCCATGCCTAAAGGTTCGCACAAGTCTCAAGTCGCGTAAATTACTTAGTAAATTTTGCCGAGAGACGGCGCTAAATACAATAATACTCATTAGAGTACCTATACTTCTAGTCAAAGACATATATAACTTCGTATAGACAGATAAAGTCTAAGAATAAAACGTACTTACCTCAGTACCACACAGAAGAAGGGCTCAGCTAGATGGCGCTAATATTAATATTAACAAGCTTTTATTAGGTCGTCGTGTATGTAACTAACTATGTAATGGAATCTACGGAGGCTAATTTAACCATCTTCCAAGGATCGTAGCGTAATGATAATTGGCAGCTGTATGTAGTTCTGATGACAGTACAATAATATGGTACTGTTGAACTGATCTGATGATGGAGCCGGAAGATATGAACTGGAACTACATGATGGAACATCGTATCATAGCTGTTTTTGGGTTTCTTAGAAAAGTCTTGTAATGAACTTTGACTACGATTAGGTTTCAAGGTCTGATGATGGAGCCGGAAGATATGAACTGGAGCTACATGATGGAACATCGTATCATAGCTGTTTTTGGGTTTCTTAGAAAAGTCTTGTAATGAACTTTGACTACGATTAGGTTTCAAGGTCTGATGATGGAGCCGGAAGATATGAATTGGAACTACATGATGGAACATCGTATCATAGCAGTTTTTGGGTTTCTTAGAAAAGTCTTGAAATGAACTTTGTCTACGATAAGGTTTCAAGGTCTGATGATGAAGCCGGAAGATATGAACTGGAACTACATGATGTAACATCGTATCATAGCTGTTTTTGCGTTTCTTAGAAAAGTCTTGTAATGAACTTTGACTACGATTAGGTTTCAAGGTCTGATGATGGAGCCGGAAGATATGAACTGGAACTACATGATAGAACATCGTATCATAGTAGTTTTTGGGTTTCTTAGAAAAGTCTTGTAATGAACTTTGACTACGATTAGGTTTCAAGGTCTGATGATGGAGCCGGAAGATATGAACTGGAACTACTAAAAAGATCAACGTAGTATTTAAAATAAGTTGGGATAGGGTTTTCTTGAGACCCTTAAGAGCAAGTAAAGGGGGGCTCAGGGGCGATCGAAGCCCCCCACAAAAAAGACTGATCAACGTAGTATTTAAAATAAGTTGGGTTAAGGTTTTCTTGTGACCCTCCAGAGGAAATAAAGGGGGGCTCGGGGGCGAAGCCCCCCGCAAAAAAGAAAGACCAACGTAGTATTTAAAATAAGTTGGGTTAGGGTTTTCTTGTGACCGTTCAGAGTAAATAAAGGGGGGGGGCTCGAGGGGCGAAGCCCCCTGCAAAAAAGAAAGATCGTAGTATTTAAAATAAGTTGGGATAGGGTTTTCTTGTGACCCTTAAGAGCAAGTAAAGAGGGGCTCGGGGGCGAAGCTCCCCACAAAAAAAAGATCAACATAGTATTTAAAATAAGTTGGGATAGGGTTTTCTTGAGACCCTTAAGAGGAAATAAAGGGGGGCTCGGGGGGCGAAGCCCTCCGCATAAAATAAACATCAACGTAGTATTTAAAGTAAGTTGGGATAGGGTTTTCTTGTGACCCCGAAGAGCATGAATAAGGGGGGCTCGAGGGCGAATGCGGGGGGCATAAAAGAAAGATCAACGTAGTATTTAAAATAAGTTGGGATAGGGTTTTCTTGAGACCCTTAAGAGCATATAAAGGAGGGCTCGGGGGCGAAGCCCCCCGCATAAAAGATAAAAGAAAGATCAACATAGTAGAGAATGCCTTAAAGCATGAGTCCGCCTTTTGTACTGCAAGATTTTCTTTTATCACTGCTTCCAGTAGTTCCACAGGTGGTAAATGATCTTTATTACTAGATTCACTTACTTTTATCAATTTTAAAGCACTAGTGGATAAAATGCGTTTTTACCCGCTGGTATTAAAGGACAAAACACGTGTTTCCGAGCTAGTGAGGGGAAAAATTCAATGTTGGCTGCTCGCGTGCGATCCGTTTGTTAATGTAGGTAAGAATTTAGAATAGCGTCATTTTGTGAACATCAAAGGAGTGAGCCTTCTGTACTTGTACTATTATACATATATTCTGTGACAAAACTAACATGTGTTCCAAGTACAACATTCGAAATGCCGGAAAGTTAGTAGGTATCGACCGTAAATTGGCGAAATCCAATTTACGGTAAAATTAACACATGTGATGGACCCTGCCGTCTATAATAAATTGCCGCAATATGTGGTTGAAGCGCCTAGTGTGTCGAACTTTAAGTACCTATCGCTTAAAAAAATGGCTGGTCGAGCACCCGTTCTACACTTATGACAATTTTTTTATTACCTAATTAGAATAATATTTTTGTGCATTTTTTATGTGAATGAATATTGCCTAACTTTTTGTAATTTCAATCTTCTGTCTATTTATTCTCTAAGTATTATTGTTGTATGAATATTATTTTTTTAAATCAAATCTTGACGTGTAAAATGGCGTTGAATGAATAAATGAATATGAGTATGAGTAGTATGGTTATTTTAACCATTGAAAGTTTGTACGGAACCCTCGGTGGGCGAGTCCGACTCGCACTTTATTTCGTTCGTTTCATTCTTCAGATATAACATTTACCAGGTAGTCCTTTAAACCTACAGGCGACTTATGCACAATATTTAGAGACAGTCAATTGACTATTGAACTGATTTTTAGTTCATTCATTCACATCCCTACCCTTTCCAGTCGTTCCACCGCCATAGTTGCTCATTATTTTTTCGTGCACGGCGACGAGCGCACGCGCCTCTTTAGCTCCTCAGCTATGACGGTATTACCTACCTACAAAAATGTCTAAGCGCACAGCTAAAGACAAGTTAATTCATTACCGTGAAAAAATTAAGAGGCTAGAAGAAATGTATGATTCGTCTTCATCGGAAGATGAAGGTAAGTTGTTCGTTTATTATTGGTACTAAAAAGTGATGAAAATGAGCCGACATAGGGATTGACTGCGAGTCTCTAACTATGATCAAATAACCATCGGGGTTGACTGCGAGTCTCCAACGATGTTAATAAGCAGAACAATGCGCGCAATCTTCAGTAGATGCACGTTACTCTGTGACACAAATATTTTCTCAACCTACCCTCAAGAGAAAATATTTTTTATGAAATTTAATCATCACTTTCTTGTTCTAGATGTTGTAATGGAACAAAATCTAGATAGTACCGTACCGGCTCATGACCCTGTTGCACAGGCTCCACAAGATTTACCCACGTTGTCAGCTCACCCCGAGCTCGCTCAAGAGATGCTGCTAGCCCTTGGGGAGCCCGCCGGGGACAAACCGGAATATGGCGAAAAAATCCACGTTAATTTAAGAGCGTTATAACATTTCGGCGTCGGGCGAAATTAGGTATTTTACCCGCCGCGCGAGCCCAATATGCCGACCCTTTCTAGCACGTCTTATCACTCGCTCGCACTACAATAATGGACAAAACAATCTTGATCCTTTCTATGGAATTTTGATAACAACCACAATCTACTATCTCGATATAAACTTTTGGTTTCTAATAAACATTATTTTGTACGAAAATACGAGAATATAGCGCGAAATAATATCAATTATGTTAAAATTTATTTAAAAAATTAAAGTAATAACAGGGGCGGCTCACTCCGCGATTCTATCGCCGCGCTACAAGTACATCCTGGCGGCCGCGAGTTCGCGGCCTACTCAGGGGTGGCGCGCGTTCTCACGGAATGCACGTTTGCACTTTCTATTGTTACTTTACGTCGCGAGATTTTTTAAGGTTCATATGCGATGTCCGCGTGTCGAATGGCTAATAATACTTAGTTAAATAGACATCATGAATAAAATAAATACCATAGGACATTCTTACACAGATCTACTACTAATTAAGTCCCGCGAAAAAGTTCAGTAAGGCTTGTAATGTTGGAACTTGAACAAAAATATATAAATACAGTATATATACCTAGAAAGTACCCAAGACTTGAATATAACAGTATAACATTTTATGTGAGTATTAATTCGTTTTTATCCATAGGTAACCCTATCGCCGGACGCCGCGCACGTGCGGCTCGTTTCTTTGTAAGAATTTTGTAGGTATTTAAAAAGGCGGCATTTCGTAAACATCAAAGCAGTGGGCCTTCTGTACTTGTACTATTATATATTCTGTGGTAATAATTATAAAAGTAGATCCCATCCAAAATATTTGCTTTTGTTATATGATAAGTATTAGAGTAAAGTATATATTAATATGATGATAAAATAAGACAAATACAATTCTAATTACTTCAAGGTGGTGCTCAGGGTCTGATGATGGAGCCAGATGGTGGTCACCAATACCAATGAACAATATGACTATACAACTTCGTCGTTTACATGTCATTCTAGCATTTTCACTTTCACATTTCAAGTGCATATACCACGAGTATAGGTTTTCGGGTGTGCTGATTTAAAAATTAATGACCGATTTGGAATCTGACATTGCTGACTGTCACTTTGACACAAAAGTCATCATGGGTGTCGTAAAATAGGTTTTAGGGGTGCTGATTCCAAAATTAATGACCAATGTGGAATCTGACATTGCTGACTGTCACTTTGACACAAAAGTCGTCATGGGTGTCGTCAAATAGGTTTGCGGGGGTGCTGATTCCAAAATTAATGAACAATGTGGAATCTGACATTGCTGACTGTCACTTTGACACAAAAGTCGTCATGGGTGTCGTAAAATTGGTTTTAGGGGGTGCTGATTCCAAAATTAATGACCAATGTGGAATCTGACATTGCTGACTGTCACTTTGACACAAAAGTCGTCATGGGTGTCGTCAAATAGGTTTGCGGGGGTGCTGATTCCAAAATTAATGAACAATGTGGAATCTGACATTGCTGACTGTCACTTTGACACAAAAGTCGTCATGGGTGTCGTAAAATGGGTTTTAGGGGGTGCTGATTCCAAAATTAATGAACAATGTGGAATTTGACATTGCTGACTGTCACTTTGACACAAAAGTCGTCATGGGTGTCGTAAAATTGGTTTTAGGGGGTGCTGATTCCAAAATTAATGACCAATGTGGAATCTGACATTGCTGACTGTCACTTTGACACAAAAGTCGTCATGGGTATCGTCAAATAGGTTTGCGGGGGTGCTGATTCCAAAATTAATGAACAATGTGGAATCTGACATTGCTGACTGTCACTTTGACACAAAAGTCGTCATGGGTGTCGTAAAATAGGTTTTAGGGGTGCTGATTCCAAAATTAATGAACAATGTGGAATCTGACATTGCTGACTGTCACTTTGACACAAAAGTCGTCATGGGTGTCGTAAAATTGGTTTTAGGGGGTGCTGATTCCAAAAATAATGACCAATGTGGAATCTAACATTGCAGACTGCCACTTTGACACAAAAGTCATCATGGGTGTCGTAAAATAGGTTTTAGGGGGTGCTGATTCCAAAAATAATGACTAATGTGGAATCTAACATTGCTGACTGTCACTTTGACACAAAAGTCATCATGGGTGTCGTCAAATAGGTTTCCGGAGGTGCTGATTTGAAAATTAAGGCTGCTTTCAAAAAAAACGTCAAAATAATGTAAAATTGATAGTTTTAGTCGGTGAAATACTATACTTTCCGTTATCCAATAGATTTATTTAATTCAAGTTCCAGTTAGAGCATCTTATTATCTTGATTTTTATAAGACTGGATTTTTGAAAACTATCTCACTAAATTAATTATGAATTTTTCTCTAATGCACGTTTAGAAAAACGCACGTATAGAGCTGAATCAGTCGATCTTATTTGTAAAATTTGGACCATTTTGAATATTAAAACGGGTAAATTTATAATTCGTATATCCTGTACCACAATCATTTCAGACTAGATTTTTATTTTAGGTTTTTGAAAAAGAGTAAACTAGCCTAAGGCGAATTCAATTTTTTTCAGAAATTACCTAAAATTAAGTGACAATTTCTTTGAAAATCTACATCACATCGAAGTAAGTTTTGTACTAAATTAATCTGCAACGTTTACTTAAATTGCTGTTATGCCTTAGTGATTATAAATTGCTATTATTGATTTTTGGCAATTTTTTGAAAATGAGCCTTCACCGGTACAATTATTACCACTTTTGGACATTTTCTCATATTTTGTTAGACCAAGTAGAAACAGTCCTACAATGTGATATATATTTATAAACTACTCGCAAAGCCCTTTAATTTGATACCACACACGGTATGATCGAGCGCTCGGTTGCGATTTCACTATTTTTAACACGAAAGCCCTCTTAATGACCGATTTGGAATCTTGACATTGCTGACTGTCACTTTGACACAAAAGTCGTCATGGGTGTCGTCAAAAAGGTTTCCGGGGGTGCTGATTCCAAAATTAACGACTATTTTGGAATCTCACAGTGCTAATTGTCATTTTGACACAAAAGGAATCATGGGTGTAGTCAAATAGTTTTTAGGGGGTACTGATTCCAAAATTAATGAAATGATTTAAAAAGTTATGACCGATTTGGAACCTGACATTGCACAGTACCCCTGGAAACCTATTTGACGACACCCATAACGACTTTTATGTCAAAGTGACAGTCAGCAATGTCAGATTCCAAATTGATCATTAATATTGAGATCAGTACCCATGAAAACCTATTTGAAGACACCCATGATCACTTTTGTGTCAAAGTGACAGTCAACAGTGTCAGATTCCAAATTGGTCATTAGTTTTCAAACACCTCCGGATACCTATTTGACGACACCCATGACGACTTTTGTGTCAAAGTGACAGTCAGCAATGTCAGATTCCAAATTGGTCACTAAATTTGGAATCAGCACCCCCTAAAACCTATTTTACGACACCCATGACGACTTTTGTGTCAAAGTGACAGTCAGAAATGTCAGATTGAACATTGGTCATTAATTTTGGAATCAGCACCCCTAAAACCTATTTTACGACACCCATGACGACTTTTGTGTCAGAGTGACAGTCAGCAATGTCAGATTGAACATTGGTCATTAATTTTGGAATCAGCACCCCCTAAAACCTATTTTACGACACCCATGACGACTTTTGTGTCAAAGTGACAGTCAGCAATGTCAGATTCCACATTGGTCATTAATTTTGGAATCAGCACCCCCTAAAACCTATTTTACGACACCCATGACGACTTTTGTGTCAAAGTGACAGTCAGCAATGTCAGATTCCAAATTGGTCATTAATTTTGGAATCAGCACCCCCTAAAACCTATTTTACGACACCCATGACGACTTTTGTGTCAGAGTGACAGTCAGCAATGTCAGATTGAACATTGGTCATTAATTTTGGAATCAGCACCTCCTAAAACCTATTTTACGACACCCATGACGACTTTTGTGTCAAAGTGACAGTCAGCAATGTCAGATTCCACATTGGTCATTAATTTTGGAATCAGCACCCCCTAAAACCTATTTTACGACACCCATGACGACTTTTGTGTCAAAGTGACAGTCAGCACTGTCAGATTCCAAATTGGTCATTCATTTTGTAATCAGCACCCCCTAAAACCTATTTTACGACACCCATGACGACTTTTGTGTCAAAGTGACAGTCAGCACTGTCAGATTCCAAATTGGTCATTCATTTTGTAATCAGCACACACCCATGACGACTTTTGTGTCAAAGTGACAGTCAGCAATGTCAGATTCCACATTGGTCATTAATTTTGGAATCAGCACCCCCTAAAACCTATTTTACGACACCCATGATGACTTTTGTGTCAAAGTGACAGTCGGCAATCTGAGGTACTACATATTCATATATTCATATTCATATTCATTTATTCATAAAATTAACAATTTTACATGTCAAAGTTAAAGTTAAATTATCATTATTATCATATTCGTAATCTGAAAGTAATCAAGTCAATAATTTCAGTTATTTTGAATCGACTATGATTCCGAGTTATTGGTAATAGTAATGATTGTATAGATGATTAGTGATTCCTTTACATGTAATGGTAATTTACCGTTTCACATGATTACATTACAAGTAATCTGACACCCAGTAGTGTCAGATTACAAAGTCAAATCAAGTTTAGTAATCGTGTAATCCGGAATCGATTACGATTTCCCCATCTCTGGGTTTAGTTATATGGTTCATTGGTACTGGTGACCACCATCTGGCTCCATCATCAGACCCTGAGTACCACCTCTTGTCAAAGGTCTTGTTGAGACGAACCCAACGAGCCTAAACACGAAGTCGTTTACTTACATGGTTCACTGGTACTGGTGACCACCTTCTGGCTCCATCATCAGATCCCGAGTACCATCTTGATGTGTCTTATCATCTTGACCGTATTGTAATTTTCACATTTTTATCATCACAACGTTGTAATACTTTAACATTCAAACATAACAAAGTATTACAAAAGCAAATATTTACGGATCTAGGATCAAATTCGTTGGTCGCTGTTTACACACACACATGCGAGGATAGCCCGTGTAGAAACAAGGCGTCCGACCCACACAACAATAAATATTCTCGACGTTTGCGATGAAAACTCGGAGACCAAAGCGACATACGTCTTACCTGCTCGAGCTCCGGCGCGGCACTGAACTCGCAGGCGTCCGTCGCCGGTAAAATAGCGACAGGAAGGCTAGTTTTCAAAAAATTGGCAAAAAATCATGATAAAATATTATAACGACAAATGGATAACAGCAGTTTAAGCACATTGTGCAGATTATTTATATACTAAAATAACTTCGATAACATGTAGATTTTCGGAGAAATGATCACTTGTTTCGATGTATTTTCAAGACAAAATTGAGTTCGTTTTACTTTCAATTTCTCAATTTCAAAGGATTAAATGATAAATATTGTTTAATGGGCCTTAAGTACAAGATATTTGGAACTTAAATTTACCTCATTTATGAGAGTGATCTTATCAAATTGTACATAATAAGAGCTCCGAATTCTGTGCTTCACGCGGTTTTTCCTAAACGAGCATCAGAAAAACAATCATTACTAATTGAAAAAGCTTTTTTTTTCATATGTTTTTTATTAAACCGACAGTTAATAAGATGTTCTAACTGAAACAAGTACTTTCACTGTCTTTTAGTATGAGTAAAGTGTACAATTTTGTCGATAAATATTGTGCATTTTACAATATATCGCCTTTTTTTGTCATAGCGCTCTTAACAGAACTTTGGCTACCTCTACTTAAAAAAGGTATGACGAGTGAAACCAAAGAAAACATTCTAAAAATGTATCTGGTTCCCGGCAATTGTCGGTTATTACAAGCACCAAAATTAAACTTGGAGATTTCAACTTCCGTAACCGATATTGTCAAAAACCGAGACAAAAACCTGGCTGCAATGCAGCAACAACTCGGCAACGGGATTACTGCCATTAACAGTGCCATGGGTGTTTTGATTGAATGTGCCGATTCCAACGGAATTAGAGCTATGAAACACCTCAGCAGCAGCTGCCGCATCCTGTGTGACCTTCATGCATCATATACTCAGAGTCGCAAAAAAGTCGTCACTGATAGTCTCGACGAGTCTTTCGTGCAAGTTCTTCAAGACGAAGAACGTGACGACACACTGTTTGGTAATAAATTTGCTGAAAAAGTCAAGGCAGCGAAGACCGTTGGAAAGCAAGGTCTTTTAATCAAAAAGAAAGCACAGCCGACGACTAGTCGAGCGTTATCCTCGGGAAACTCGTCAGCACCCCCTCGCTACGCGTCGAACAGGGGGGCGGAGAGACGCTCACAGGTAGGCGAGCTACAGCCGTCGGGCGCTTTCAGCGGCACAACTGAACACGATACGTGTCCACCAGACACCGTAACGCTAGTACACGCTGGCCAAATAAGTCATTTTTATAACTGTTGGCTAAAAATAACTTCGAATGTCATGGTTTTGGATTGGATCAGATATGGCTACTCAATCCCATTTAACACGGAGGTAACACAAACACATGTTCCGTTAAACACGCTTGAACAAAGTGAAGTGGCAGATATGAAAATAGCTATACAAAAGCTGTTAGATTTAGGAGCCATATCTGAGTGCCATAAAGTCAAAAACCAATATATATCTAAGGTTTTTCTTGCTCCAAAACCTAACGGAGGAAAGCGTTTTATCTTAAATTTAAAAGGCCTCAATAAATTTATTGCTCCCTGTCATTTTAAGATGGAGGATTATCGCACGGCCTCAAAACTCATTCCTCAAAATGGTTTTTTAGCCACAATAGACTTGACAGAAGCATATCTGCTCATACCTATAGGCATGAATGACAGGAAATACTTGAGATTTCAATTCAATAATCATATATATGAATTTAACTCAATGCCATATGGGCTATCCGTAGCCCCTAGAGTATTCACAAAGATAATGAAACAAGTGATATCCAATTTGAGATCTCGAGGATTCAAATCTGTCATTTATTTAGACGATATTCTGTGCATAGGAGATACCTATCAAGAGTGCCTTGATAATGTTAAGGAAACTTTAAAATTATTGCAATGTCTAGGATTTGTCATCAATTATGACAAGAGTTCTTTACATCCAGATCAGACTTGTAAATTTTTAGGCTTTGAATTCAATACCCAAAATTTGACCATTGCCTTACCCGAAAATAAACGCAACAAAATTGCACAATTACTTGGCAAATTCCTAAAACTCCCTAAATGTACCATTCGAGAGTACTCACAACTCATCGGTGTGTTAGTTTCAGCCTGCCCAGCTGTGAAATACGGTTGGGTTTATACAAAAACATTAGAAAGGCAAAAATATCTCGAGTTATTAAAAAATAACGAAAATTTCGAAGCTAAAATTAAACCCTCTAGAGCCATATTGGAAGATCTTAACTGGTGGTTAAATAAAGTCAGTACATCTAATAATTGTATGAGATTCCCTAGCTTCCAACTCGAAATTTCTTTATGAGATAATAAATGTCTTAAACCAGAAATTTACAGCGACGCATCCAACTCAGGTTGGGGCGCGGTCTGTGGAAAAAACAAGGCTAACGGCACGTGGAAGTCCTCAGAAAGGGATTCTCATATAAATTATTTAGAATTGCTGGCTGTTTATCTAGGATTAAAAAGCTTTGCGAAAAATATGACTGATTGTGCAATTTTACTGCGGGTCGATAACACGACCGCTATAAGTTATATAAATCGCATGGGGGGTATCCAGTTTCCACACCTGAACGACTTGGCTCGCACTATTTGGCAATGGTGCGAAGAGCGCAATATATTAATCTTCGCATCATACATAAATACAACAGAAAACATTGCGGACCCAGAGTCAAGGAAAATAGTTAACCCTGACACTGAATGGGAACTTTCAAATAGAGCGTTCGAATCTATATTACACCGGTTTGGTAAACCTACCATAGATTTATTTGCTTCTCGTTCGAATGCAAAATGCCAAAATTTCGTTTCGTGGAAACCCGACCCAGATGCGATAGCGGTCGATGCATTCACAATCAACTGGAGTGAAAATTATTTTTACGCCTTTCCCCCTTTTTCGTTAATTTTAAAATGCCTAAGAAAGATCGTAGACGACCAAGCAAAAGGAATCTTAGTGTTTCCTTATTGGCCATCGCAACCTTGGTTCCCCTTGTTGCAGAGCCTCATCAGTTCGGAAATAATGTTTCTCAATCCGAATAAAAACTTGCTTCATTCGCATTACAGAGACTGCCACCCCCTGCACAGGGGACTCACTCTGGGGGTCGCAAAGCTCTGCACCAAGACAAATTATTGACATTACCTAATGGCCATACGTACATTACCTAATGTTTTTAAACAAATTGTAAATAATTTTAATATCATCGGGCGATCGAGAACATCGGTTCTCTCAATGCCATATTTTAAAGATAACGTCCGATACGCCCTGTTGGACCTGCTACCGATTCAGAGATTATATAAATATATATTGTGTTAAAAATAAGAGTTATGACTAGCATGGGACATTAGTTATATATGTATATACAATAGATACATAAAAAAAATAAAACCAGAATAATTGTTTATTAGAGACGACGGTCTAATAAGACCATGCCAGTGAGGAAATACCAATATATGATTTCGTGTCGGTATACCTAGTTTCATTCCACCTAAAGCAAAACTTTGTCTCTAAACATCTACCTGGTAAATGTTATATCTGAAGAATGAAACGAACGAAATATAATAGATGATCAAACGAACTTCCCAAGCGAAGTTCGATCACTATTATATGAGTCGTTTCATTCGAAGATATAATAACCCTCCCACCCTTACACAGCCCTAAATGTTAAAGTTTTGCGATTACTCTAAAGATAATGAGCAACTATGGCGGTGGAACGACTGGAAAGGGTAGGGATGTGAATGAATGAACTAAAAATCAGTTCAATAGTCAATTGACTGTCTCTAAATATTGTGCATAAGTCGCCTGTAGGTTTAAAGGACTACCTGGTAAATGTTATATCTTCGAATGAAACGACTCATATAATAGTGATCGAACTTCGCTTGGGAAGTTCGTTTGATCATCTATAATACTTCGTAGTAAGGTACACCGGGACAATTATGACTGGGGCGCAATTTAAACTAATCAAAATATTTTTAAATTTTTACACAATTAACTAAAATTTTTAAAATGAATGAATTAGATATTTAAAATGAAATTAAGACGTAGGTAAAGTATGAAACTTATATATATTATTGCAAATAATCATTTCACCAGGGGATAGCTCCTGTTGATAGTATATGAGAGAGATAAGATAAGATGGTTCACAAATGTATTTTTAATTGTATGGTAACCGTTAATTTGCATTTTTAAGTGATGTAAGGGACAGGGGCGGGATTTCGTAATTAAACAAAGTTAATTTAGTATGGAAATTCACCGTCGTCGGCTCTGTCCCGCGGCGGTCGGTACTTCTTCTTGAAGATTCTCCTCAGAAAATCTGCGAATTTATTATCTTGGACCAGCTTCTTGAACTGCCTCTGAAGCTCTTGGCAGAGAACATCTAGGTTCTCTTTTTCAGCAAAATGCTCTTCTATGCGTTGTTCGCAATCTTTTATCATTTCTTGAACGGCACGAACCTAATATGTAAGTTTGTTTTAGTTTGTTTTAGATTTAATTGTTACCTCTTAGACAAAAGCAATTGTGGAACAAAATTATTGAGCAGCGTTACAAGGTCAACTTGACTGTATCTGTTCAGCTGCGTATTTTCAACCGCCAATATCTTCAGAATGCTCACCTGCATCAGTTTAACGTATACCCTCTCAGCCAGCCTATCCTCATGTGCCTCAAATCGGTTGAGCACATTCATCTCCCTATGGAGCTGACATAATGTCAGTTCCAGTAGTTGGTTCTTTTCCTGGACTCTGATCCTTTCGCGCTGCAACTGCCTTAGTCGTGCATCGAACTTCTGGACCGCCGCCTCGGCGTCTGCGAGCAGCATGTCTTGCTCGTAGAGATGTCTGGTGGAAAATTGGATGGTGCATGGTATTTTTTTTTTCAATGAACTTGTAGCGTCATACAACATTTTATACCAACCTTTATCTTAACAAATCACAGTAGATGAATGACAACCTGAATCGAACTCTCTCGTAAAATAGAATTTTTCGTATAAACGTTTATTAAATATAAGTAAAGTTAACCTTTCAATACGCCTTTCCCTTATTTCAACTTCCATAGGAGTGGATTCCATATCTGGTCTTGTTTTCAACAACTCCCAAGATGCTGCGAGAGGGCGCGATTCTGTAAAAAATCGCAATTGAATTAATTTTCGTGTAAATTTCCAATGAAATTTATATTATTGCGGAGATTATATCATACAATTTAATAAGTTAATTCCATCTTACCGGAGAGAGGAATGAATCTGGCAACTCTTGGCTGACGGATTCGAGGTTGAGGATAAGTGAAAGAAGGCCCTTTTATTGATGCAGCTCTAGACTTGCGACTATCTCTGCCTGTGGGCAGTTTTACTTCCGGTTTTACCTACAAGTGACATGTTCAATTGAGAAAAAGATTATGAAAAAAAAAGACCGACCAGACGTATTGACCTTTTTGCTTAAAAAATCGGCCAAGAGCGTGTCGGGCCACGCTCAGTGTAGGGTTCCGTAGTTTTTCGTATTTTTCTCAAAAACTACTGAACCTATCAAGTTCAAAATAATTTCCCTAGAAAGTCTTTATAAAGTTCTACTTTTGTGATTTTTTTCATATTTTTTAAACATATGGCACAGTATAATAAAGAGTACTATCGTACAGTATGGACACTCCCGCTCCCCGCTGAAAGCGCCGCCCACCCCCTCTCGGTTACCTCACAGTTACCGCCTGTCAAAAACGCGAACAGTCAACCTGTCATATTTCACTCATACAAGCATGGTACGCGTTCACCTACACGAGCTTAGAATGTGTGCTAGGAACGCGCCTCTTTCATATATTTGATCGCCAGTGTCCGAGGTGTGCATATGGTTCAAAAGTTAGAGGGGAAGGACGCACTTTTTTTTCCTTTAGGAGCGATTATTTCCGAAAATATTAATATTTTCAAAAAACGATCTTAGTAAATCCTTATTCATTTTTAAATACCTATCCAACAATATATCACATGTTGGGGTTGGAATGAAAAAAATATCAGCCCAACTTTACATGTAGGGGAGGGGGGGGGCTACCCTAATAAAACATTTTTTTCCATTTTTTATTTTTGCACTTTGTTGGCGTGATTGATATACATATTTGTGCCAAATTTCAGCTTTCTAGTGCTAACGGTTACTGAGATTATCCGCGGACGGACGGACGGACGGACGGACAGACAGACATGGCGAAACTATAAGGGTTCCTAGTTGACTACGGAACCCTAAAAAGTAAAAGGATTACTCTCCTTATACAAATGTTTATTGATTAGGTATATACTAAGCAAGTATGTAAATTGTGGTATAGAGGTAGACAGGATTCAATCAATGAGAAGTTTTGGAGGACTATTTTTACGGAATATGTCAACTAAAATTTAGGCACTGGTCCCACCGCGAGCTAGTAAGCTATGAGCTATCGGCTATAAAAACGAACAAAAGATAAGCACTCCCGTGCAAATAAAAGAGACACGGCGATATTGATAGCTCACCGCTGGGCGAGTAACTATAAACATCGCCGTGTCTCTTTTATTTACACGGGAGTGATTATCTTTTGTTCGTTTTTATAGCCGATAGCTCATAGTTTACTAGCTCGCGGTGGGACCAGTGCCTTAGGGTGGTTCGAAAAACTGTGAGAGCAGGCTGGAGACAAAAGCTCTCTTATATTTTATGGAGAAACGAAAATGAAATAAAACCATTTTAAGAACGAAATATGTTTATATTACCATGTGCCTACCTCTAGATTCTTCTCTGGGAATTCCAGTTCCTCGTCAATTTGGGGGATGGGGGGTGGAGGGCGCACCATTTTCGCTGGTATTTCGAGACGTATTTCAGCAAGCCGCTCGCCGATATGTTTCATGACACTCACGAGATGGAGCTTGTGATTACGCAGCTCTACCACTTTTTCGTTGAATGCGTGCTTGGTGTCGTATATCTGAGGTTAAAAGTTAAGCCTTCTTAAGTTTACCGTGGGACTCAGTCAATCTGCGTAAGAATGTCCTATAATATTTATTTATTTATTTAAAGGCATTAGAAAAAACGGGTCAGCAAAAAATTAACTCAATAAATAATTAGTGCAAATCGTTCCAATTTTTAACCCCCGACGGAAAAACGAACGGGTGTTATAAGTTTGACGTGTCTGTCTGTCTCTCTGTCTGTCTGTGTATATCTGTGTTATCGTAGTTCCCGAACGGATAAACCGATTTAAATAGATTTAGTTTTTTTTTTGTTCGAAAGCTGTTAGTCGGGAGTGTTCTTAGCCATGTTTCATGAAAATAGGTCCACTATGTCGGGGGTTTTTTCTAAATTTTTATTTTGTGTTTTTTTAAAGAATTTTATAAGAGCTAATGTGACAAATTCTTAGAACTTGGCCAAACACTAGCTGAACTAGGAACAGGCAAAATTATTTTTCATTACACCAACTAGTAAAGTCTCAGACAAAGTTGTATTTTATCCACAAGAGTGCAAAGAATTTCATGCAAATTTTAACTTGATACCCAAAAGCTGGCTGTTAGGATTATCGTTTAAATGACGATTTTGAATCACAAATGTTGAAAAATGTTCTGTTATTATTTCATTTCACTATATGACTTAGCATAATGGTATCATACCTCTTTTCTAAGCAGGCACACCCGCAACTGGGTATTGTGTCCCGGGGGCGCCACATAGTCGGGATGAGTCTTCAGCACTCGATTGCCGATCGTTGACTCCGCCTCCTTCAGAGCAGCTTCTGCTCCGGGGGGTAAAGCGTTTGGGTCGGGCTTACGGGAAAGATGTGCTTGCCACTGAGACAGAAAAGCTTTGGCTAGGGGAATGTTTTACATTACTAACAGAAAATATACAGACAAAGTACAAGTGTAAGGTCCATCATTCGGGTCTTTTTATTTGATGCCATGACCAGGATTTTTTTTTAATATTTTAGTATACGCGTTGTCGTGGTTATGAAACACAAACTTAGCGTCTTTCATGAAAATTAAATCAAAAATCAGTGATAATTTTTATCGGAAACACACTCAACTTCAAACCTATTGAGTTTTTTGGTGGGGATTTCAATGCCAACCAAGAATATTTTGTAAAGGATAACATTAATTGTTCGGACATGGATAAATAAGGGCAATTAATTCATTAATTGCCCTTATTTATTAACATTCTCGGGTGTACCGCAGTTCCTGAATTTTTGGATCTTATCAGTGTCTACTCTAAGATACGGATCAGGGGCCCATTCCTAAAAACTGAAAGGTACCTACAAGTTACAAGCGGAAGTCTCTTTCCAACTTGTCATATAAGACATTGACAACCACTTGTAAATTGTAACTTGTAGCTTCGAAAAATGGGCCCCAGGGGCCCGTTTCTCGAAAGGTACAAGCCTTGTATTACAAGTGTGTTTCCATGACAACCCATACGATTTGACAGTTTGCGCACTTGTAATACAATCGAGAAACGCGCCCCAGGACGCACTTTAAAAAATCTACAGGCAATGGTGTCTATAGATGTTTTGTGGATGGCTACAACTTACTTCAAGAAATTGGGCGTGATGTCTGTTCAAACGCTGGTGGTAGTTCCGTAGCGCCTTCTTTAGAGGATGCGGGTATTTCGGGGGCAAGCCAAGAAGGAACGAGGCTATTCTAGGCCTGGCCATCGACTGCCGGCGGGTTGCCTGACGGCGGGATACTGATTCTGCTCGCCTGTGTTTGTAAATAATAAAATATTATTGAAAGAATGGGCGGGAATCTTCTGCACCATTTTTCATTGACAAGGAATAAATTCAACACATGATTCATGCACAAGCAAGTTTCATTTGGTCATGCTTATAAGCTAAGCCATATACTTACATCGGTTTCGACTCTTCTAGTTCCAAAATGTTTAGGTTCCTTGATTGCATGAAATAAGTTGGGATATAAAAATGATAACTAATACACCACACTTTCTTGGGAATTCAATCACGGCCACGTAATTCGACATTATAAGAACAAAATAATTTCGATTTACCTCCCCCTCAAAGCAGCTTCGGCCATCTGTTTATGGACTTCTTCGAGTTGCGCGTGAAATTCTGCTGACAAATTCTTCTGCCTCAGCGGTCTTATTATGACTTCAGGGTCCCTAAAATAAATGAAACGCTTTAACTGTAGAGACGAATAATAATATGTATTTACGGTAGATTTGATGGTCCTAAATGAAGGACCGAAATATAGTAAATCCGTTATTTACTATAATATCTCAAGATGCATATGGACGAGACATACCTGTGATGAAGTATCTGAATCTAATTGGTACGTATATGTAAAGTGTACGTATGTGTGTGTGTGTGTGTGTGTGTGTACGTATGTGTAAGTGGTTGGTAAAGTATATGTAATAATTATCTTTTGAGGAGCCGTAATCCTTATTTAGAATTTTTATAAGAAATACTAACCTGATGGCCTTTAAAATAAAGGGAAAGACGTCCAACTGTATGATGTTCCGTGAGTGCATCTTCTTATAAGCCAGGTCGGAAGCTTCCAGTTGGTGCGCCAGTTTCCTAATGGTCAGGGCTTTCGCTGTTTCAAGTTCATTCTCCTGCACTACTAGAGGCCTCGGGTCTAGAGTGACGTCGATTTGTTGAGAGACTGGTAGGAGCTTGTTACTGAAAGGTGTAAATATTTATAGATTGCAATTTGAGATTGGTACAGAATACAGATCGTCGATCGTGGTCTTCTTGCTTTTTATCCATTGTATCAAGAAAAGAGAGCTGGTTGGTACTAGCAATAAGGAGTAGTTAGAGCAGGCAACCTGCATTTACAACTATTAGGAGATGAGGAAAAAATGTGTGTCGCCTCGACTCCAACAGACACCTCTTGTGCCCTGCTATCAGCAACATTCTTCATACATGTAAATTGCACTTTAGGTAAGCCGTGTAGCGTGGTTAGTAATTTACTATACCTACAAAGTTGGTGATGATACTGACTAACTGATAGATGAATATACAATTATACATAGAACTTGTCAATAAAAAACTTGAAAATCAAATACAATGTTCTTCCACCATAAATACCAACGTGATCAAGAACTCTATAGTGTTGTATGGACTAAGCGAATATGGAAGAGAAGACGAATGCATGTTAATAGAAAGGATTAGTAATGTATTTAACAATATACTTGGTATAGACATCAACGGTTTCATCAATAGTGCAGAAAGAATAGGCAGACGTGGCAACCGAAGACCGATTGAAATTGAATTAATAAACAGAAAAATGAAAAACTACATCCTTAACAATACCCACTATTTTAAAAATACAGGACTTGCAGTTACAAAATTTATGGACCAAGAAGAACTTAAAAATAGACAAACATTAAGAGACACTTTAAGTGATGCTCGTTCAAAAGGTCTAAATCCTGTAGTTAGGAACAACAAAGTCTTCGTAAATGGGAAGCCATATACATTACCTGAGCGGGCATCAATCGATATACAGAACATTACAATTCCAGACGTAAACCCGAGTGTAAACTCTGAACAGACTACACAAACTGAACATACATCCGTCGCCAATGAATCTAATACATTTCGTTGACTCTATAAATATACTTCATCAAAATATTGCAGGGGCACAGACAAAACTCGACCAGTTGGAGATAGCTCTTGGCGAATTAGCTGAAAACAACAACGAAATTGATATTGTCTGCCTTAGCGAAACATTCATCCAAAGAGGTCACGAAAACAATTTTAAATTACAAGGATACAAAATGGCTACAAGTTTTTCGCGAGACTCGGAAAGACGGGGGGGCACCTGTATATTAATAAAACGCAATGTAAAATACGATAACATAAGCTTCTTAAATGAAATATCATGTAAATATAGTTTTGAGTGCTGCGGAACATTTTTACCTGAGTTAAACTTAGTTGTTGTTTGTATTTATAGAATACCTAACAGTAATTTAGACTTGTTCTACCTGAAATTAGATGTGCTATTACTGTATTTATGTAAAAAATATAAAAAACGCAAGATTGTGCTCTGTGGCGACTGGAATGTAGACTTCTTAAAACAAAATAGACCCTGTGAGATGCTAATGAACATACTAAAAAACCATAATATAAATGTACATATAAATTCCCCAACTAGACGACGCGCATGCATAGACCAGATAGCTAGCAACATAAAACAAGTGAAATCCCAATTACTTACTCTGGGACTTTCAGACCATGAAACCGCTCAATTAGTAACATTCAAAAGCAAAATTGAACAGACCTTTGATCATTGGTACGAATATAAAACTGACTATAATATTAAAAACATCTACAAATTTAAAGAATGCTTATCTGCGTTATCATTCTACGAAGTATATGAAGAGGAATCGCTAAACAACGCATTTCGTGTATTTCACAAGACACTAACTTTATTCTACCACCTATGCTTTCCTAAAGTGCGAATAAAAATGAGCACAAAGGGTAGGAAATCGAAGTGGTTAACCAAAGGTTTAAAAACGTCAACAGTAACAAAAAGACAGTTATATTTGAAATATATTAATACTAAGACTAATAAAGTCATAAACAAACACAATTACAAGACATATTCAAGTTTATTAAGAAAATGTATATACAAAGCCCGACAAATAAATAACAACCGATATATACAAACCAATAAAAATACATGCAAAGCCACCTGGAACATAATAAACGATAATATTACCGATAAAACTCCACCTTTAAACATTAAAGAAATAGTAGTTGAGAATAAAATTATTAATAAGTCTGATGAGATATGTGATGCGTTCAATAATTATTTCATAAGCTTAGGAAACAACGAAGCAAATGTAGACTTTAATGCATATTCTGGTATAATTAATAATCCACATAGCATCTTCTTATTTCCTACAGATACTACAGAGGTCTATAATACTATAATGAAGCTAAACAACAGTAATGCGGTAGGCTATGATGGCATAAACACAAAAATGCTTAAGGAATGTGCAGCAACCATCAGCGAACCCTTAAGTTATTTGATCAATCTGTCGTTTTCAGAAGGTGTCTTCCCCGAAGAACTTAAATTGTCGATTGTCAAACCCATACTTAAGAAAGGGGATCCTACAGACACAAATAATTACCGACCAATTACGTTGATTCCAATCTTGAGTAAGGTATTTGAAAAGATTATTTATAGCAGAATTGATAATTTTGTCACTAGATATAATATTATAATACCGGAGCAATATGGGTTTCGGAAAAGAAGCTCAACATCTTTAGCTTGTTTTCACCTAATAAAATATGTCACCGAATGTATAGATAGAAAAATATCAACAGCGACATTATTTCTTGATATGACTAAGGCATTCGACCTAGTTAATCACAAAATACTTCTTAGTAAATTGGAGCGTTACGGAATAAGGGGTAAGGCTCATGATTGGATATTAAGCTATCTCAGTAATAGAAGTCAGTGTGTAGAAATCCCAAGTATGACCGGTAGTGGAAAAAAATTAACATTAAAAACTTACGGCTCTTCTTACCAACAAAATGTTAATGGTGTCCCTCAAGGAAGCGTTCTTGGTCCGCTTCTCTATTTGCTTTACGTTAACGACCTGCCTAGTGTCTCACCTGACAAATACATATTGTTTGCTGACGATACGTCGGTAATAATTAAAGCCAACCCAGGTGAATCACTTAAGGATAATATTAATACTACATTGGCGAAACTCCATCAGTGGCTATCTAAAAATAATCTTAAGTTAAATTTAGCTAAGACTAAAATTGTCCAATTTAAAACACACAAGTCTAATCCGTCTCCAGTTGACATTGAATTTATGCAAGAAAATATAGAAGAAGTCGACACTACAACGTTTCTCGGATTAAGGCTAGAAAACGTGTTAACATATAAATCTCACGTAAAATACGTTTGTGACAAACTACACCGGTTCGTTTATGCATTAAGACGCTTAAAACAAATTGTTTCGCAGAAAGCAGCTATCACCGCATATTACGGTTATGTCTATTCGAGCCTTACCTATGGATTAATAATCTGGGGTAACTCAACCGAAATTGAAGATGCTTTTAAAGCTCAAAAGAAATGTGTTCGCGCTATTTGTAGTGGTGGACATAGGGAAAGCTGCAGGCAACACTTCAAAACATTAAACATTTTGCCCCTAGCTTGCATATATATAAGGGAAATCTGTATTTTTGTAAAACAAAACTTGCAATTATTTAAATTACAATCTCAGGTCTCAAATCGTTCTTATAGGTATACTTATAAACTCGCAGCACCCTTTTATCGCCTAGTATGTAGCCAAAAAAATGTATATTATATGTGCATTAGAATTTATAATAATCTACCGTTTGAATTTAAAGAACACTGTTTCCATGTCTTTAAGAAGAAAGTCACAGAATGGCTTCAGCAAAATTGCTTCTACAGCCTTAAGGAATATTTTAATTGTAACACAATGTAATTATTTAATATTTAATTTAATATTCTATCATGTTTCAATCTTAATCTAAATTTGACATTAGTATATCCAGACATTAATAATTGACTTGTGTAGTAAATAATAATTCTTAATTTTGCAATATTTAAAATTCTGAAATCATGATAATATCTAGACATGTGTGTAATAAATAGTGTAACAATCTTTTACTTGTTAGGACCTTGTATATTTGTATATTTATTAAGTTAGATTAAGCACACCTTCTTTGCATGCTTTGATAAGCAGAATGTACTATGGGACATAATGTATACTGTAAGAACTTGTTTTGTGTACTACATTCTTGCAAATGAATAAATGATTATTGATTATTGATTACATACGCCTTAATGAGCTTGCTGTACTCAAACGCGAGTTCTGCCAGCTGGTCCCGCACTCGTTTCTTGTGTGCGTTGGCGATCGACATCATCTTGTCGTATTCCTCTTTCTGCTTCAGCTCCTCATGCGACATCATTTCACCGTCCACGGTGCTGGGCTCCTTAACTCTTTCGGTTTTCTACATGCACACACCAATAAAAGTCAGCAAAATCAAATCAAGAGTGAACTTCTGGGTGAGTTCACTCCATCGTAGGCCACGTCTTTGCCTTTGGCTAGTCCGTAGCCAAGAGTAAGCCCATTTATAATTAAAAAAAAAAAACATATTTGCTCTAAGCTTGTTTTCTGCAGAGTTAAGAATGGAGGTCTAGCTCTCCAAACACCTAATTGTTGCAAAAAAAAAACTGTTTATGTAACTCTAATCTTGGCCTCAGTCCGTTTACGATGTCGGAAGTAGGTGAGGATAAAATCAAAGATGGCGTTCTTAATACAACGTCCTTAACACGGTCCTACAACCGATATCGGATCGGAAAATGTGAAAACGCATTAATAATAATAGGCCCTGAATAATGGATCAATCAATTTATTAATTTTTACTGAATAAATTGTTTTCATATACATATATACCGGCATCTCCAGAATATCTGGCAGTTCAGGTGTTGGCATCAGTGGTTCCGAGAAGTTGATGAGGTAGGAAAAAATGTTGCCATCAGCACCGCAAGTATAAAAACGCCTGAAAAAGTGAAATGTAAGGCACATTAAATTAAATTCTAGATATAACAGCTACTCTGATGATTTAAAAATTATGGCAAATTATACGACTAGATAATAAAACAAACGAATGTCTTCTCAACCCAAATAATTTCGTAGCATCCTTTTCATAACATATCGCAAAATACCTTTAAATCAAATAACTGGAAATAGATGCCGAGTAACCTGCCCCTTAAGGTATTCAAAACAAAATAAATTCGATTCACACGAAGGTTACATAAATAATTATTCTTACTGTCCATCCGAACTAAACGCCAGACAGGTGACGGCTCCGGTGTACCGATTGTGCATGGGCAGATAGTAATTATCGATGAAGTCGATGCGTGGCGTGGGTTGTGGCTGACAAAAGTAAAAATTGTGAAAGGAAAATCAATTTACACAATAAGTAGGTATAAAGACATTAGAAATAATTGTTAAGGACTAAGTGGTCGATGAAATGGAGACAGGGAAATAAGATGCTACAGACGATATAGTAAAAATATCGCTTGTAACCATTATGATGAGGAAAAAGTATATTCATAGGTACATCAGGACTATCAGAAAAAAGTTGCTCATTTATTTTAATGTATTTAGACACACATCCATACTTACTTACTTACTAATATTATAAATGGGAAAGTGTGTGTGTCTGTTTGTCCGTCTTTCACGACAAAACGGAGCAACGAATTGACGTTATTTTTGAAAAGGAGATAGCTGAAGGGATGAAGAGTGACATAGGATACATTTTGTCTCTTTCTAAATAAATAAATGCACTGGCTGAATCCAATATTTTTGGATGAGACAAATGAATTTACCTCCTCTTTGGCTAAACGACGACCCTTAAGTTCTTTTAGCAGCCTCTGCATGGCGGTGAACCAAGTTATATAATGATGCTCATCTGAATCTTCCTCCTCCGTAGGCATTCTCAGAACTCGAATGTAGCCTGTATTTGTTCCTACGATCAAATAACGATGTTCGCACCTGCATAAAGAATTTATAAACCATGAAGAGGAGTTACAGCAGTAAATATTTGATTTTGGCTCTTTGAGTCAAAGGCGATTCTTCTGTAATGATAAAGCTACATTTGCAATACGCTGGCCGTTATCTGCGCGCGAGTTATTGGTGGCCATGGGTCTATTAATTAATTAATTATAAATATGGGAATAAATAATGAATTTGATCTAGATATTATTTATTTTATTTGTTAAGAAACAAACAGTCTCATATTGTGACAATTGTTACAGTGTAAAGTACTAATATTGTAGACTTACAGTTTTATTACGTGATATTCTGAGCAGACGAAAGTTCGGGTATCAAAATGAAACTTACACAAACTGCAACGCCGTGATATCATCACACCATGCTCCGGGTATGGGGCCGTATTTCAGGATCTTGTTCACACCAGGTTTCACCAGCAACAAGGAACCGGTCCCCTTCTGGACCACCCATATACCTTCGTCGCAGTATTCCGCCCAGGTGATTGTGGTTCCTAGCATGCTTTCGCTTTCCACTAAAATATGTGACAATGGAAAAAAATACTGTTACATTTTTGATAGTCACGTAAACTAAATTAAACCAAATATCAATGGTTCGGTCAGCCAAGAAAGTGGTTTACCACTTTTTGACTCCATTTTTAAACACATAAGGTCGAAAAGTGGTAAACCACTTTTTTGGCTGACTGTACAAAAATAAAAAGACAAATACCCACAATTGATAAATAGAATTTAGATTCTGTACAAGATGAATAGTCGTTTTGTCACTTTGCCAAACACAAATTTGAAGAAAAAAAACGTGGTTGAACCAGGCTAAACGAAAACGTTGTTAAAAATTTAAATGAATTATATTTGATTTTTTCTTGGAGACAAGACCAATGAACAAGAAAATAACCAAAGAACTTGGAGACAAGACAATAACGAAGAACTAATTAGGAGTGTCTTTTCAAAAGGACTTATTTCTATATAGGAAGACATAGATAAAAATAACCTCCGTTGACTTATAAAAATAAGTCCTTTTGAAAAGACACTCTGTAACTAAACCTCCGCTCACCTTACTTATTTACTTACTTACTTGACTAATCAACAGTATAGCTAACCCCCCCTTTAAATATACCCCGTAAATTTGGCCTTGTGATCGTCTAGCGTGAATAAGTAGAACCCTTCGATGTAAACCGCGATAACCTAGATCCTTTAATGAGTATCAGCTGTATTTTTGACTAATATTTAAAATTATATTTATTTATATTTTAAAGAAGAATAAAGGTTATTGTAGCATAATAATATAGTATTATAGTAGAGAATTTTATCAGATTTAGGCCTAGAAAGTTATATGTGCGAAAATTAATGACGTAATGTAGAAATTTTTAGAAAAAAAGTTAGTGAGTGAAACTTACATGAAATAAATATTTAAAAATATTTTGGTAATCATCCGCTACGCCTTATTAGTGGTCCCGGCTTGGGCAAGGGCTTGCGATACGGTATGGGACCCCTGACCTGATCAAACCACTTTATCAGGATCCTAAGCAAGTAAGCCTGAAGGGCTATCTATCTACGAACTAACCCCCTTTTTGTTTTGTTCCTTTTTCCCTACTAACTTATCTAAGCTTTTGACTTTACATCAGTGGACGGCACTCGCATGCCAGTGGACCCTATAACAAACCTATGCTTTTTATTCCAAAGAATAGTTTGTTTCCCTAACCAACTTGATAGAATTTACCTTGAAAAACCAGTTAGCAACACTAAGTGTCCCGCAGCCACACCGAAAAATCAGAAATTGCTACCACAATTATTAATTTTACTCAAATAAATTAAGTAATAAGAGTTTTTATAAATTACCAGTTTTACCACATATTTTAAGATAGTAAACACCACATTTAAAGTCCATTAAAACCATAATAGTAGTAGTTAAATTATTTCTCCACAATACACGTTGACCAATTATATTCCAAGACCAATCATAAAAGAACTCTACTTTCATAGAAATAGTGTGTGACTCTACCCTAATCCTATTGTTTTTCCTACTCTAACATATCTGAAACACAGACCCTCACTTACCATAGATCTTGTGTTCAGAATATGTACAAATGTATCCCTACTAGAACTGTACAATTCAGCCAGCGAAGCTGAGATAGGCACAACCTATAGGCTTGTGTTCTGATCCCCCCCTCTGCGTCCGCAGACTAGGTAGCAGAGAGTAGATCGCCCTATCTGTGTATATATCCAGTATTCTAGGACACACTAACACCAGTCACTTGAGGAGACCCAGCTGCGATCAAAGCTTTGTCGTTTAGGTATGGTTCAATCACAACCGAAATCCCCCAGCAACCAGCACCATCGTGACCCAGAACACCGAGTAAATAAATATATATAATACAAGACCTAGCCTCAATTACTGCTGACTTCAGTGAGTAAGGATTACTCCTAATGTCTTTCGTCAATCGTGAAAGTCCTCACTTTCATCTAGCAGCTGGACCTTGAGACCAGGGAGGAATGTTCGCCTTTTGTAAGTAAAAAAAAGACGCCAAGCCCCCTCAGACTTGGAACAAAAAGACCCCTAAACGCCTTATGTTTAACAGCCGCAAGGTATAAAGCGCTTAGCCGGACAACAGTCTGTCACAAACAATGATCTGGCTTATAACTTTCACAAAATAACCCCATAGAAAATTGGACGGTGTTATGGAATAGCGAACTAAGCGCCAAAATCCGAAAAAAAAGTTATGAATGCAGTTCGGATATAAATGTGATAATCTATAGTATTGACTATTTCTTTGTTGAAAAATCATGCTTACAGCCTTATTTTAAGGGGTAGAATCAAGCGACACGTTAAAATTTGTATGGCCCTGTGTACTAAGTCGTTACGTAAAAACGAATTGAACGCCAAATTTACTTTTACAAATTATAATAAGCGTATATTCTAAATCGCAAAATCGAGTTAAACGCCATAAAAATGTTATTAATTCGTTTTGGTTTAAAGTTTTGATGATTTTTAAACGCAATATCGATTTAACCGCCCTAATAGTGTCGTTTAATTCGTTGTTACATATTTGAAATTGCAGGATATTTCGCTTAATGAGAACTAAGTATCAAGAGGTTTTGTTATATCATAATATCTTATGTGTGTAATCCTGGCTAGTACTAATGAATTATTATTAGTTACAATGCCAATTTTGCCATATATTATGCTGATTTTTTTGACATTTATTAAAAAAAGTTGATTGGAGAACAAAACTAAATTGTTAGACGGATAAGTCCTAATCATTGTGGAGGAAAACATTGTTGTTGATTTATTTACACTAGCACTATTTACTCAAATATATGGAATTTTATTTTATTCCAGTATTCACTTTACCTCTAACAATTTGCATTAAAGAATCAAGCGACAAAATATGTCTCATAGTACGCTACGACGAAATAAATTAACCTCATCCCAGTATTAGTTCAATAAAGAATCAAGCGGAAAAACGTTAATAACTTCGAAACTTGAATAGGTATGGTGTTATTTTTTTTATCTATTTAAATTATGAACACTTTTATAGGTTCAATGTCAAAATTAACTTTTTTACTTTATAAATGAACTTACAACAACTGATTCAAATTTCAAATCTTTCTAGCTCATTTTCTCGATTTCAACTAACTGTCGCTTGATCGCTTATTCCATAACACTGTCCAATTACTAAATTCAATTTTACTGACCAACTAAACAAACGAGTGAAGTTTTCTTTACGTGCTATAATCTAAGCTTAGTTTTGCAAGAATTACTCCCTACAAAACCAAACACAGACTTATCTCCAAGCACCAGCCATACATCGACCCAGTCTTTGTATTGCTTGACGGCACTCATGAAACAAAGCACAGAAAACTTCACTATACACTTTAATTTAAATGTAACACTACACTATAAATAGAACACTAAAATAACCCCACAACTGACGGTAAAGCAATTCCACCACAGGTCTAAGTACAACTGTACGACGATATTGTCCCCGCACAATCAAACAAAGACACAATTTCAAAGTTTACAATCACTTAGAATAATTTCCAAGTAAAAACAAACAGAGAAATAATAGCAGAACAACTTCACTCACCAGTATAACACACGAAAGCCAGAGACACTGTTAGTCTTGTAGATATTTTAAGAATGACGCAGTCGGCTCGCTCCAACCCTTTTATAGATTCAAAGAGTGACAGGCGACAAAAGAGTGACTGGCGACAAATATCGCGACAAAAGGGCGACTGGCGACAAATATGGCGACAAAAGGGCGACTGGCGACAAATATGGCGACAAAAGGGCGACTGGCGACAAATAACAATGGATAGACGCTAAATTACACTCATAAGTAAAAGGTCATAACTGTTTTGTTTACTAAGTCGTACGCCTTAGGTATTAATGTCCAAGACAGCTCAGCACGTACGTTTTTGCTTCTCAATAGTAACACCTGCATGACTGCACGTGTTTTAGAGTGAGATGGAGATATCTTTTGTTGATTCCTAGTACGTAATGAATCATTTTATATTGTGGTAAATATAAATATGCAAATATTACTTTATCAAAGGTTTTTAACCAATTTTGTAAATCAAATACATAATAAAATATCATTTTTGTTTCTAAATGCTACAATAAACACATCCAGAAAATATATACACTACTTATCATTATCAATTTTTACGACCTATAATTGAAATCAAGATATAATATTGGAACGCTACTCAGTTGACAACTGTCAGTGTCAGTATTTCATCCATGTGAACGTAGTTTGTTGATAAATGTGTTTTTCCAACCTGTTTTGCATCGAATAACAGTGAATTTTATGAGTGAAGACGTGACTATACATGTGATAAAGCTTCAAAGATATTATTTGTCAAAATATCCAATGAAATCTCAAAGAAAATATGCACCAAGAAAGTTGGTCAAGGAAAAGTTGATTCGCCGTAAGTTTTATATGTAATAACGAGTCCATTTCCTCGTCATAGACGCTTGTTCTGTTACAACTCCTCAAATGTAGATGCAAGGATTCTATAGTTTCCGAACATCGTACTTAGCTGTATTTCCCCAATCCACTCTTCCTCTTCTTCGTCTTTGTCTTTTCCTTCGTCTTTAGCCTTTAGCGCCTCTTCGTCGATGCTGGCTAGATCTTCTTCCTCGGGGAAAGGGCGATGGCGCATACTATCAAGCAAATAATAAAAATTCATATGAAAAAATGTTCTTGCTACCCAATTTAAACATGCACGTACTTGTTGATATACTTGTTTGAAGTAGATCTGTAACTATCAATATGTGACTTACTACTGTTTCTTCACGAGAATCTCCTTATAGGAAGCAAAGTCCAGTTTGAATGTGGTAATATCTGTGTATTTTCGCACTTCGACTTGTGGAAGCACAGCTTCCATAATAAATCCCACTTGACCGCAAAGCAGTAGGACGTATTCCTGAAAAACAAAATTCTTTGGACTGTGGAGAGAAGTAACGGGGAAGGAAAAACGAGGAAAAGGTGGGATGGACTGTGTGGAAAGAAAGTCAGTGATGGGATGACGGCCGATGGAGAGGTGTGGGAAGAGGAAGACATGCTGCGCCAATCCCAAATGACTCGGATAAGGGCTGGCAAATGACGATGAAAATTTAAACCATATACCTACCAAAGCCCAAGATTATATTTTTTAAATATTAAATACCTCTTCTGGTTTCCAAGTCATATACACAATATTGTTTGGTGTCTTGATGAGTCCCAATCTCTCTAAAGTAAACGGCGTGCCCAGATTGAGTTTGTACATGAATATCGTCTCTTCCTTAGAGCAGGTCACCAATAACGTCCGCTGGTTGTTTATCGATATTTGGTTTATGGCTTTCGAGTGCGGCTTTAGCAGCTGAAAGCATTAAATACACTTCTTAAGTACACATGCATAAATGTGTCGCTTAACTTCAAACCTGGGTAAAGATCCATTCTGCTTTAAGGTTGAACATATAAAAAATATAATATGATCTGAAAGATAATCAAGCTTATAGCAGAATGGATTTACCGAGTTTTTAAGTTAAGCGACACAAATAGGCATCGCTTCACTGGCCTATGCCAGACGTAAAATTGTGAATAGAGATAGTGAAATGAAACTGTCACGTAATTCGCGTGTTCGCGAATTTCTATTTGGCCCTATGGTTGACTGGTTGAGAATGCCTTAAGGCATTAAGTCCGCCATTTGTACTTTTTTTTTCAATTGTGCAATAAAGTTTAAATAAATAAATAAATTTCTTCCGAAAACATATATGCGATCAGATTTTAAGATACACAATTCAAGCCATATCGTCAATAAAATTCAATCAAAAGTCAATAGAGGTCTATATTGCATCATAATATGATCATTGAGACTTGAGATCGAGATGGAATATCCCCGAGAAATTTTGAGATCGTGCCCGAAAAATCAGGGTAAACTGAAACGTTTACCGAAATCAAGTCGATGACGTCAGGGTGTAGCGAAGAGTCACTGTGGATGGTGAGAGAGGAATGCACATCAATGTTGAGTTGGCTGGTGATGGCCTGCAATCGCTCCGGGTGCAGAAGCAGTGTGCGCATAATACCGTCTTCAAAACCCAGCATGATTATCCGGGAAGTTGGGTCCACCTGAATAATGGAAGCACAAGTTTTTATAGCGGCTTATGGAATGAGAGAACTGAGGAATATTTATCGTTTCTTTAAATATATGGTTTAAGCGAAAGTTAATATCAAGAGATAATAATAATAAACTTACGTCGATGGGCGGATAAAACATGCAGGTGATAGGCTTCAGAAAGACGTATCTGGCTAGCAGTGTGTGGGTGTCCGTGCTGCAGAAAAGATGTATGAAAGCTTTTAAAAAATACATATTAGGCACCTATTTTATGTTTGGACTCTGAAGTTGCATGGATTGGGCATGAATTTTGGTCATGGACCTTGATGTCATCAGTACCTGTACGCGTGTAGGGCACCATCTTCCCCGGCAGTCACTAGAACAGGATGACCACGGAGCGCCGCCATAGCCACGACGCCTCCCGCATGGCTGGTGTATACTTTTCGGTGCGCGCACTCTATCTTGTCGATTTCTGTGTCTACACACCAAACACCACCGTTGCCGTCCTTATTGAAACAACAAACATACAGGATTTAGGTATAAATTAAAAAAAAATAGATTTTTACTAGTCGTGGTTAAAATTATGACCTCAACTTACTTGAGCGTACCAGTAGAAATCTTTCTGCTGTTTCAGACACATTATTTGGCAGCCAGGTACCTAGAACACAACGCAAAGTCAAGTCACCATGAGAGGAAGACGCGATGCACAATAATCACCAAAACGTCCACCATGGTCGTATCAAAACCAAGAGTTATTAGGTTCTAATTTGTGTTAAATGTCACTTACGCATGTTTCAGCTACGGGGTTGAGTTCCACATAAGGGTCGTCTTCCGGTGGGTCTGCCTGTTCCACCGTATCCCAATACCAGACTCGGATGCAACCGTCGCGAGCTATAGTGGTCACTTCATCACCTGCTGGACTTAGCATGAATTGAATCTGGAAAAGGCAAGATACTATTCAGATGATCAAATTGTGTGGAGTCCAAACTTGTGTCACCATATCAGCACTCGATTCTTGTCACCAGACTATTATCTAGTAGTTCAAGTAGTTGGCATTTTGGAGCGACATAATCGCTAAGCGATAAAGCTCTTTAATAAAGATTTAAAAAAAACCGGCCAAGAGCGTGTCGGGCCACGCTCAGTGTAGGGTTCCGTAGTTTTCCGTATTTTTCTCAAAAACTACTGAACCTATCAAGTTCAAAACAATTTTCCTAGAAAGTCTTTATAAAGTTCTAAACATATGGTTCAAAAGTTAGAGGGGGGGGGGACGCACTTTTTTTCCTTTAGGAGCGATTATTTCCGAAAATATTAATATTATCAAAAAAACCGGCCAAGTGCGAGTCGGACTCGCCCACCGAGGGTTCCGTACCTACAAAACTATTAGGTACTTTTACGTTACTCACATAAGTCTAAAGACTGGGCTAGGCTAGAAGTATAGGTTCTCTAATGAGCATAATTGTGTTTAGCGCCACCTCTCGACGAATTCGCGAACTAATTAGCACAGCTTGCGTGAGGTCTTTTATAATGTTAACCAAATTCAACATTTTTTATTTTATTTTAAAGTAAGTAGGTGTTTTATGTATAATTTCGTAGCTATAAATTTTAACACCTTTATTCATAAACGTACACTAAAGTTATCCAGCCGATAAAGTTCGTTTATCCCTTTCTATCACACCAATACGTCGGAAAGGGACAACCGAACTTTATCGGCTTGATAACTTAGTGTACGTTTATGAATAACGGGGTGAGTATTACCGTACTGTAAAAATGTAATGTATAGTTGTATACGGATTAATGAATTTAATATAGATAGGTAATTATTGATATGTGGCAAAACGAAGGAAATTGTTTACACCTTCGCAATAAGTATCTAATGATATTTTTTTAATTTACCATGTTACTTCACGTACCTACTTAGGTACTTATTTTAAAAACTCTGAAAATGTCTATTGAGTTTCTGTCGCAGACCACCATGTGGCTTCTGCATATTCTGCGCTGTGATAGAGTTGCCATAGTAGGTATGTATACCTATATTGTATAATAGGCAATAAGAGGCAAAAAACATATTGTGCTAAAATATTTAAAATACCTACAGTCATTTCCGAAACGTGTGAATTCATGTCAATACTTTCTTTTATCAGTATTACACGGAGTAGGTAAACGTTTCGTGGCAGCGGCAGCGCACACTGCAGAGAGCGCACGTGGACACCGGCGCGGCGCCACAGAATATATAATAGCACAAGTAAAGAAGGCCCACTGCTTTGATGTTTCCGAAATGCCGCCTTTTTAAATACCTACAACATTCTTACAAAGAAACGAGCCGCACGTGCGCGGCGTCCGGTGATAGGGTTACCAATGGATCCAAACGAATTAATACTCACATTAAATGTTATATTATTATATTCAAGTCTTGAGTACTTTCTAGGTATATACGCTGTATTTATATATTTTGCCTTATTGAACTTTTCCGTGGGACTTAATCAGTAGTAGATCTGTATAAGAATATCTTTTGGTATTTATTTTATTCAATATGTCTATTTAATTAAGTATTATTAGCCATTCCACCCGCGGACATCGCTTAAAAAACCTCGCGACGTAAAGTAACAATAGAAAGTGCGAACGTGCATTCCGTGAGAATGTGCGCCACCCCTGAGTAAGCCGCGAACTCGCGGCCACAGCTCGCGGCCGCCAGGATATACTTGTAGCGCGGCGATAGGATAGCGGAGTGAGCCGCCCCTGGCGGCGCCAGCGGACGCGTCTGTGTGCGTGAGCTAGGTATGCATACAACTACAACTGCTGTAGGCACCGCCCCCCCCCCCCTCAGCGCGTCCTCTGCGGCGCGGCGATAATCACCTAGGCCTAAGGCCCTGGTTTCTCTGGCCCGTCACACGCGCCCGGCGGCGTTTGGAATGTTTGGATGTGAGCCGCATGTGCCGCTGTACCACACGCTGTCGGTCGCGGGTGCGTGGGTTTTCTGACCCTTGCAGGGCTAGCACATGATTGCCGCGGGAGTATGTCGCCGCGAGATAGACTACCCGTCCTTATGTCATTAATACAGTTAGAAGATAAAGATAAAGGTAAAGATAAAGAAATATTTATTAGCGCAAAGGTAAGTACATAGTAAGGACGATCAATATTTACAACACAACAGTTAATTGAGCTAATAGGTCCTCACTCAGCTTGATGTCCCGATGTGAGTCCTAGGACACACAACGTGACGCTGATTTTCAGTGAGGCCTGCTAAAACTAAAACTACAACTAAAACTAAATCTAAAGCTAGACAACAAGACGTGTGATCTATCTCGCGGCGACATACTCTCACGGCCCTCATGTGCTAGGCCTATTGGTCACCCGTCGTCGGAACTCAGAAGCTCTGGTAGACTGATTTTTGAACTGTTGTGTTGAGCTCTGATCAAAATGAATGCAAAAATACTTACATTGTAATTCTTAGAGGAAGAAGATTATACGCGACTTAATCCGTTTCCATATAAATATTGATATTACCCAAAAAAAGAGACAGTCAAACGATATTTTTGTATGAAACCGGCAAAAAGAAAGTGAAATTTTTAACTTGGTACTCAAACACTTTCATTGTAGTAAAGAAAAATTTACATCATATATTCGATTAAGTATATCGAAAACAGTTCACAGAAGTACAATTCATCCATTGAATTACTATGTACTAACATACTAGAAATTACACCCCAAACAAAGTCTGTGCTCCGGCCGGCAGCGCGCGGCGCATGCGTGGGGAGGTACCGTGTCATAGAGTAAGACTTGACCAATGACCACCTAGACGCGACACTCTTAGTGTAGACCTTTTTTATACTTTTTGTAAAATACTAACCCCCTTATTCATAAACGCACACTAAAGTTATCAAGCCGATAAAGTTCGTTTGTCCCTTTTCGGCGTATTGGTGTGATAGAAAGGGACAAACGAACTTCATCGGCTTGATAACTTTAGTGAACGTTTATGAATAAGGGGGTAAGTAGTTTAATTTTAGCACTATCATACATTGTGCTATGTTTAAGTTCTACTAAGTGAAACAAAAATACATTATTGATTTTTTCATATACCTACTTTAATTGCCCTTGAAGAAAATCATAGGTTATTATTGTATGAAAATATCGATTACAACTCGTGTTAGAACTGTGTAGTATTCATAAGTATAACGTGAAATAAATTTAACATTTCTCTTTTATATATTACAAACAGAATATAATCACAATTACTATACTTCATTACCTACATGTCAAGTCTGTGCGATTATGATGCGATTAATCTATGATTTCGTTCAACAAAATGGCAGCGATAGCTTCGCGTTTGAGGAGCGCGTCCCTTCATTGAAATAATTACTTAAATAAAGATCGATTAACATAACGTGTATACTAACGGATGAAATGTGACACGTCAGTTTTATTCGATTTTATCGTATGGCTTAAACAGCATCTTGTTGCGCAGGAAGGCATTTTTACATTTTATTTGTGTGCAGGCAGAAACATAATGGACTTATGTTTGTAGCGCAAACGTTTTGCTCGCAGTGTCCTCTCTAGTATTACCTCAATGAGTTCATCATTATCTTTAGTGAAGTCAGTCATTTTCCATATCAAGACGCCACCCGCCGTCCGTTGCTATTGTACAAAACGAATACAGACCGTCGCGTTTCAAAGAAACCACCCTCAAACATTTCCGAACAAAACATTCGAACGTCGTCAGTCGCGGACCCGCGTAAAAAACCACAACACGTTCTATGAACATTGGTCAAGTGCGAGTCGGTTTTCGACTTTTCCATACAAAGAACTCATGAGCGCCTGAACGACTGTGATGGCAAAGTTAACTTTTCGCACTTTCAAGACTTTACGTATATATCTCGGAAACGATAAGAGATAGAGCAAAATGGACTTCAGATTTGGGCTGTCGTTGCCACAAATTCTATGTTTTCGTCAACAGAGACCTTTTTTTGGACCGATTTGAACAAAATTTTGCTCAGTCCACTTACAAACGGTCTTAAGCGCCTCCTTTTTAGTAGGAACTTAAGTCATTTTGGCAAATGAAAAAAATAAATTGAACAATTTCTACAAAGAAAAAGACAGAAATGAATTTCTTTCTACCTGTCCATCACGCTTACAAAATTTTAAGACGTTTAGTAACTGCTTGCAGCGTCAGTGAGTGAAAATCTTAATTTGAGTTTTTTTCTCGTAAGTCCGACTTACGCTTGACTGTAGATTTCTAATAGGTTTTCCTGTAATCTACAGGTAGAGGGCTATCTCGTGTATTTTTTTGAAAATTTTACGCTAAGTAGTTTCGGAGATAAGGGGGGGGAATGGTCATTTTTTGTCTATTTTCTTAAATTACTTCTAAAGTACAAAAATTAAAAATTAAAAAAAAATATATTTAAAATGCTCATAAAATGCTCTTTCATTTGATATATAACACAATATAGTTTTAATAACTTTGATTTTTAATTTTCAAGTTTACCCCCCAAAAGTGACCCCTATGATTAAATTTCATTTAATTAAATTACATGTCCGTCTTTGGGCCACAGGTTTACATATGTGTACCAAATTTCAAGTTAATCGGTCCAGTAGTTTCGGAGAAATCGGCTGTAACAGAGGGACAGACAGACAAAAAACGATCTTAGTAAACCCTTATTCATTTTTAAATACCTATCCAACAATATATCACACGTTGGGGTTGGAATGAAAAAAAAATCAGCCCCCACTTTACTTGTAGGGGGGGTACCCTAATAAAACATTTTCTTTCCATTTTTTATTTTTGCACTTTGTTGGCGTGACTGATATACATATTGGTACCAAATTTCAGCTTTCTAGTGCTAACGGTTACTGAGATTAGCCGCGGACGGACGGACGGACAGACAGACATGGCCAAACTATAAAGGGTTCCTAGTTGACTGCGGAACCCTAAAAAAGTACTTGGCACAGATAGAGATATAATTAGATATAGCAGGTCATATTTAAATTTAATTTAACGACGTAAACGATGTCTGTATCTAAATATATAAAATAAAAAAGTAAGTAGATCGAAAATTAGCACTCAAAAATGCCGACGCAATGACATAATGCCTGTTGATTTATAGAAAACATCTAGGATAGAAGGAGATACTAACGATTGGTGCCTTGTGACAGGTTTTTCGGCCACGTTTTGTCACTTCCACTTTAACGAGCCCAGCCTCCCAGACCAGAACGTTGCCCCACTCGCAGCCCGAGAGTACCTGAGTGGCATCACAAAATTAATGTAGTTAATGACTAAAATATTATATTTATGAACTGAAATAGATGCAATACGTTTCAGAAAAAGTGCTCAAGTCCTCCGGTGTCCTAGTTTACGCGGCTGACATCATTAATTCTTTACTTACCCCTTGTCCACCCGACTCAGATTTTTTTTTGTTAGATGTGGCAAATAATTTATGAAATTGTTATGCAAAGGACAATATGGTTGATGTAGCAGAGTCGATTTGCAGATAAAAATGACTTCAACTGACCTTCTCATCAGGCATAGGATAAACTCCCAGTACGTCACAAATCTCAGTTTTTCCGAACCTTCCAAGTTCTCCTTTTAACTTTAGACCGGTAAATGTACGAGCCATTTTCCAAAATTTTATGTGTGCAGCACCTGAAAAATAAGTGACGATATTTAAAGAATTTGCTGGCGCATTCTCGGAAAAAGAAAGAGCGATGCCTTGGCTAATTTAGCTTGAGACTCCACAAGTATCACAACTAAGTTTTTATTTTTTGTCTTTTTTTTTGTTTTTGTATTTATAAGAGTTTTTTTTTATCTAAAGACGTGATATATTAAAATAGAACCGAGCGAAGCTCGGTCGCCCAGATATTCCGATCCGATATCGGATGTAGGAAGGATGTCAAAGGCAAAAATCAAAGATGGCGCCTTGAATGATTTCGAGAATGTATAGGAGTCAGTCCTTTGCTCGATATCGGATCGGATACTTATCTTATCTTAAATCTGCGGGGGCCTTCCGGATACATTTCGACCCATCGGGATCTTTTGTGCAATTACCCCCTTCGATCCTAAGATCTGAAGGCAGCTTCTCGACCATCTCCACGTATCGGATGATGAGGCTCATGGGTAGCTCTCTGAAGTCCTTTGGTACTAGGTAGCCTGCTCCAAAGTTCTTCATTCTTTGTCTGGCGAGGGCGTGACATTCACACATTAGATGTCTGACGGTCTCTTCCTCTTCGCCACACATGCGACAATCAGTGTTGTCAGTGTGTCCCATCTTGGCCAAAATTCCTTTGATCCCGTAATGGCCTGTGAACACCCCCGTTATAATTTGGAGTTGTCTGTTGTCTAGCTTTCCTAGCTTTTTGCTCCACCCAGAGTCTACCCTCCGCATAAAGAGCTTTGAATGCTTCAGGCCTACCAGGGCATCCCACTCTTTTTGGTGATTAGATAGATAGCCGTTTTAATGGTTCCTTGTGAAATGCCCACAAAAGGTTCCGGACCTATGAAGTTGCCTTCAGATCCGGCCTTGGCAAGTTCATCAGCATTTTCATTGCCAATGAAGCCTTCGTGCCCCGGTATCCATACCGGTTGCACCCTGTTTTGCCTTCCAAGCTTGTTAAGAGCTTGGATGCCGTAATACCAGTCTAGAGTCAACTCTGGGCGATGTGAAGGCTTTGAGTGCCGCCTGACTGTCGCTGAGTATATAGATATTCTTCCCTTGGGTTTGTCTAACTATATTCTCATGTACTCAGGCAATTATTGCATATGTCTCGGCTTGGAAGACAGTGGCATAATTGCCCATGATGGTACTACCACTGTAGTCATTTGTATAAATGCCTACGCCCGTACCAGATGCCATCTTGGACCGGATCTGATACTTAATATAAAAAGTTGAAAACTCTCTTCGTAGGCTCTAAACAAAAGCGTCCTGGTTAAGGTCTTAGAACAGAAATGAGCAAAGATATAGGTACTCGTGCAAAACAGAATAATCAAAAAAAGAGAAGACCAATTAGTCGAAGACACTTCCTATCCAGGGGTGGATCATTTTAGACCTTAGTTGCACAGTGGCTGGTACCAAAGTACCAATGGAAGGGGAGAGGTGATAAATAAGTAAGTAAGTAAATTCTTTATTGTAGTACCAACATAAAATATACAAGACATCAAATTTAATAAAAGAATGAAGAAGGAGGAGGAACAAAGGCGAACTTATTTAAAAATTCAAATCCAAAACGCCTCAAATTGCTCGGCAGCGATTTGATGGGTTTTAGTTTCCAAGCTGATCAGTAGATCGACTAAGATTTCGAAGTATAAGTAGTAACTAGACCGATTTTTGTGTATGCATGTAACTAAGGACTTAAAAGGAAAATACCTTATATTTCTTAGTGAAGTGGAGGAAATTCTGGCGTACTAAATTGCTATGGAACTGATAACAGTTAAATTCGGAGTAAGGCGCTAAATTTCAATTTAAAAAAAATAAGGGACCTGGAAATCTAGGTATAAATCTCCCTTATTAAGTACGGTTTTACAGATAACTTCACGTTAGCTATTAGCAGTAATGAAAGTAGATTGGGGTAACGTTTTCATATAAAAAAATGATAATAGAACGTTTTCTGTTTTTTTAATCATCTAATTAATCGAATATTCGATAAGAACTGAGTGCGTGGGGTAAGGCATTCTGCTTACTTCTTTCCACGAATGCTTTCTTTGTTTTGTAAATAAAATAAATATTTACCTAGAAAGGCTAGAATGAAATAATATTCATAACACTTTGTAGGTATTTTATTATTCGGAAAATTTGGTTGAAGATTGGTTGGAGAAACGTAAACAGAATGCAAAGCCTCTTCCTTTGACATAGATTTAGCAGAAGATACCGCTCTGGTAAAGGACTTTATGACATTGTAATTACACAAAACAATTACAATTGACTAACATTCGGATAAATCGTCAACTATGTACCTAGTCTGAATCTTATAGTTTCTAGTTTTGTAATCGTTTTCATGAGACATTTCGAAGCTTACTTAGCTTGGATTATATTTCAGCCACTGATTTCATGGACATCAATTACCTGCAGTGGTTAGTTGCCCCGGGCAATACGGTGAGAACATGACTGCATTCACGTCGAAAGTGAACGCACTCGTGCGAAGCAGAATTTTGTGACGCTTCCAGTTCCATATCGTGAGGTTGTAGTCAGGTTCCTTGCCTACTGATGCTAGGAGTTCTCCGTCGGGACTGAAAGTAGTTAAACCGCTGTAGGTATGTATATACCCACTGTATATACCTATAACACTATACTCCAAACAATCCAACAAACACTCTGATATGATTTGAGCTGCTGCGCTAGCTAAAGATGTTCTGTTATCCACCATTCACCAAATTGTCGACTCCAAATGCTTATTATTTTGTTTTTTCAGTACACTAAGAATAGTAAGTAAGCTGCGCAGCTGGCTCAGTCGCACAAAAGAGCAATAGAGAGATATAACTACGATGCGCTATGGAGCGTGAGCGACTGTAATCTTGGCTACAGGCCTTGTTTGGCTATATTCATCCAATGCTATGAGTAGATCTACTTCTAAATTCAGTCTACTACTCCGTAGAGACAGTCGTAAATTACCTAAAGTCGAGTATAGAATATGCATTAGTGGTTCCATCACGTAGAACGGCATCGATCTCCATCTGCGGCCAGAAGTACAGCAGGATCAGGGGCTCACGGTCGCCCTCCCTGCCCTCCGCTATGGCTAGGCGGTAGTTGGGGTCTTTTCTGTAACACTAGAAGTTAGATTTATACAATTTACATTTGTCAGGCGTTTACTTACGCTCGGAGTAGAGTGCAAAATGTATCGAATTAAATTAATTCGTTAAAAACAATAACGGCTACTAAATTCAGACTCCGTAGAAGTACGTTTCGAGAAAAGGTAGTATCAGTCCCCCCAAATATGAGGCAGTATCGTGCGAGTAAGTCGGTAGCGATTTTACTAAACTTCACCTGACAGACACGATATCGCATAACTGACGACATGTCACATTATGTCAGTTAGGCACGCCACAGACAGTCGTACATTAGGTATGTCGAATAGTAGTACATTGGTGCAACATGGGGCGAAAGTTACATATTGCAAACGAGAGTAAGTTAAATCGCGACTGCTTGCCGGAGCGATTTAAACAATCGAATTTGCAATTTCGATCTACAAGATCAGATCGTAATCACAGCGTAAAGAATTTCTCACAGTAATATGTCCAATCGATCCGCCTGTAGTGCTCCTCCGGAACCAAGTTTGCTTAGTTTCGACGTCCAGAAACGTGACGATACTGCCAGCAGCCCAGCAAACCACCGTCTCATCACACGCGCACAGATTGAAGAACTTATGGCAGTCGTAGCCGTATGAATGTCTGGGCTAGAGTTAAGATATAGTCCACAAACCACAATCGGCATGACACGGCATTCACGGCAAGGGATCCTAAGGTACAGTTAGGAAGCCAGAAGCGCTGGTGGCCTAGCGGTAAGAGCGTGCGACTTTCGATCCGGAGGTCGCGGGTTCGAACCCCGGCTCGTACCAATGAGTTTTTCGGAACATATGTGCGAAATGTCATTTGATATTTGCCAGTCGCTTTTCGGTGAAGGAAAACATCGCGACGAAACCGGACTAATTCCAATAAGGCCTAGATACCCTTCGGGTTGGAAGGTCAGATGGCAGTCGCTTTCGTAAAAACTAGTGCCTACGCCAAATCTTGGAATTAGTTGTCAGAGCGGACCCCAGGCTCCCATGAGCCGTGGAAAATGCCGGGATAACGCAAGGAGGATGATGAGGAAGCCAGGAGAAGGTGAAGGTATACCAAGATGTCTTAAACAGTACCTTGACATACCTCAGAACTTCGATAATATGCCGAAGGTACCATTCCAGTGCTATTCCGATAATATATAGTATATAGACTGTAGTTGCTTCTCTAAGTTCCTCTACCTTGCTTAAGAGGAAATAGCACTTTTCCGACAAGCTTAAAAAGTACTAACGATTAATGTCTCGTCATTACTAGTACACACATACTGATGGAACGTCAGCAGGCAGGTTTATAAAATCCATACTAATCTATATTTCCATACTAATAATATAAATGGGAAAGTGTGTGTATCTGTTTGTTTGTCCGTATTTCACGCCAAAACGGAGCGACAAATTGACATGATTTTTAACCGACTTCAAAAAAGGAGGAGGTTCTCAATTCGACTGAATGTTTTTTTTTTTTTTTTAAGTGGAAATAGTTGAAGTGACGGAGAGTGACATAGGCTACTTTTTTTCTCTTTGTAACGCGAGCGAAGCCGCGGGCAAAAGCTAGTAGTACAATAAAACAATGATTTTACAAAGGATACTCAAACTCGAATAAATCAAATGGTATGGTGGAGTCATGTGTATTGACCGCCCCGGAAAAGAAATCATCCTGGTCATACTCAGTGAGTATGGATTCCTCTTCGACGTGTTCATCTTCCGGCTCAAAATATCCTCCTTCTTCTTCCTCCCCGTCTGTAATAATTATTAGTAGGTATCTCAGAGTCATTCTACTACCACAGTGTATTTAAATTGTAATGGAATTAGCACAGCTTCATGTCCTATTGGTATCCAAGGTAAGGTTAGTTGAATGGAAGGAGATGCATGGGTAAGTAGTAAATCTGTTTAAGCAGTCTCATTGGTACTTTGAAAAGCAACAAAGTGCATCATAAATATTTATTTTACGCCTTTACCAAGCGCTGTTCGATACAAATAGAATTTCAAGATCTTTGATATGATACAACAACGAAAATAAACTTACCGTAAGCGGGTAATTCTTCGTCATCAGCCATCACAATGTTTAGATGATATCCCTTAGTTTATTAAATTATTACAAACTGAAACATAAACTTACAATAAATGCAAATCTATGAAAACTTTTGTTGCCTAGTAACGGAATGACCCTTTCGATGAAGCGCCAACTTTTAAATACACCATAGACAATAAAGTAAAAAAAACAGTTATTTTTAGCAATTTCTATGTTAGGGCTCTATAGACCTTATGACAAATCAAATGCGATTAATGGTCGAAAAAAGTTTCTGGTGCTTGCACACAGAGCACTTTGGTTCGCTGTTTTATTTTATTTAGGAAAATACGACTCATTCTATTTCTGCTGTTGGCAGCATTGCTCATTTGTTACTATCTTCAACTCATACCGCTAGGAGCGCTAGTGTGCATGTTGCCAACTTTGGCACCGAGCTGCACGTATTAACTCGTAGAGTTTACATAGTATTTGATTTTATTTAGGAAAATACACTCATTCTATTTCTGCTGTTGGCAGCATTGCTCATTTGTTATCTTCACTTCAGTGTCATCTGTCATTGCTCATTGTCAATGTCAGTCTGTCTGTGTTGATATTGTGCGTTCGTGTTTGGACTCTGAACTTTTAAGTTTCATATTTTCCTTGTTATTGTTTTTGATGTGAATTCTACTAAATAAACATGTCTCAATCGCAAAGAGCAGCAGTAATCAATCTCTACAAAACGGTATAAACTTATTGAAATAAAATGTTATCGTGTTGTCATTTGTTTTTAGGAATATTATTGGTATTTTGATTAGATAACATTGTTTGCATTAGGCACTGGTCCCACCGCCGGCTACAAACTATAAGCGAGTGAAACTATAAACTACAAACTAGTGGGCGAGCGGCGAGAAGCGAGTATAGTTTTACTAGTTTAGACGCTGAGCTATAAGCGAGTGTTTGCGTGCGACGGGCGATTACTCGCTCCACTAGCTCAGCCGGGTACCGCTGAGCTAGTTTTATAGTCGATAGCTTTTATCGCGGCGGTCAACTAGTAAACAGTGGTCCCACCGCCAACTATCAGCGAGCTCGGCTATCAACTAGTAAAATTATGTACTAGAAACAGTTGACAATCAGCGGGCGGCTAGTAAACATTGTATGGAATTATCGCTTACTCGCCGGGCGGTGGGAGAGTGTCTTCGCCGGCGGTGTGAACAAGCCAGCTATGAACTATAAATATATATCTCTCTCTTTTATTTACACGAAAGCGATTATCTTTTGTTCGTTTCTTGAGCTAGAAAATAGCCGATAGTTCATAGCTTACTCGCTCGTGGTGGGGTGGGACCAGTGCCTTAAGTGATATGTGTTATTTTTTGCAGCTGTTGTACCTGGGGCGCGAGTGGCCTCAAGGCTACGATCTGTTCCGCATGCGCTTACACAAAGTGTTTACCAAAAACAGCAATGAAACGGATCCGGCTAAGATCGACATGATGATCAAACATGGGCATTACGTAGTAAAGGAAATAGAAGCTTTGTATATGCTGAAAAAATACCGCACTATGAAACGAAGGTATTATGATGGTAAATACTTCTGAGATGTAGTTTTTACAGGCAACAGAGTAAATAATATATTGTATTGTTATTGTTATAGCCTGTTGATGTATATTTTTGATAATAATAATATTTTACAATTTACAGCACTGGCTTTAGTTTAATGTTAAGTAATATAAGTGTGTATAAATGTATCTAGTTCTGATTAGTTGGTACAGTTGTTTTATCAGTCTTAAAAGGGTGTTTCTATTTTCCTATACACTCTTGTCTATGTTTCATTAAACAATAGTTATATTATATAAATTCTTGGTTGGGTGACACCTACCAACCAACACAGTTTCTTAAATTGAAATGCCCATATGTAGTTGGAAATGTATAAAATGTAAGTACTATTTGACAGTATATTGTAGAGTATAAGTACTTTGAATTTACATTGTTACCAATAAACTTTTAAAACTAATAATGTTGTGTGTTTATATTTCATCAGATAAAAAGTATTGCGGCAGTTGAAAATGATATGAGTGTCAAAGTAAAATTAATGCATAGTGATACAAAAGGTTAGTACTTACCTTGATTTTAATGATTTGTATGTAGGCTTACTTATATAGTGATATACATCATTAGATTCATAATGTTTTGTAAATAAAATGTGTTGATATTTTTAGGTTTTAAAATTTAAAGTAGAAAACCGTGGGTATGAATTCTGGGTCATGCCGGTAAAGTATAGTTTAGGCTGCTTTAGCAAGTAGCTTTTAAGCATACATTAAGTGTAGGTCGGTCATACCATACTTTATACATGGAAGGCTAGTTGACCTTTTTTCAGGAATGTTAAACTATGCTTTGTTAGGAATCACCACATAGTGATTTAATGTTCTTTGGACTGAACCAGGAAAACACTACATGTAAAAAGACGGTGATATACAGGGTGGGGCCTGTAACAAAAGCAAAAAATTAAACTGTAGGCTATACTCCTTAAACTGACCAACATTTGTTCAGTGACTTTTAAAAATTATGAAGTCTTTAAATTTTTCATTTTTCATACTAAATAAATATTAGCTTCAATGTAGGTACGCCATTATTGTTGTCATTGACGTTGTCTGTCACACTTTAGACTTAACAGAATTCGCAATACATTACCTCTTAGAAAAAACTTTCAAGGGTAATAAAAATCAAAATACAAGTTATTTTTAAAAGTCGCTGAACAAATGTTGATCAGTATAAGGAGAATAGCCCACAGTTTAATTTTTTGCTTTTGTTACAGGCCCCACTCTGTATATGTCGGCGGACGATCGGAAAATCCGCCAGATCATGAGATTCCTAGGCATATCGTGAAACGGCGCCAAATCAGGTCTCCATCCTTACTTGGTGGATATTCCACGAATCCGCACGAAGCGCTTTGCTTCTTCTTTTCTTATGCGCACTGCCAAGGAGTGGAATTCCTTGCCGGCGGCTATATTTCCGAGCTCTTATAACCCGGCAACCTTCAAATCAAGAGTGAACAGGCATCTTCTGGGCGAGCTCACTCCATCGTAGGCCACGTCTTTGCCTTTGGCTAGTCTGTGGTCAAGAGTAAGCCCATTTATAATAAAAAAAAAAAATAAAAAATAAATAAATCATGAAATGCCTAAAAGTTGTCCAGGCATATCACGATGTGCCTGATAAACAACACGACAGATCGATTAAAGCAACGCATTCGTCGATATTCCTAGCTCTATAGCGGGCACTTCGTAGAATAGTTTCTTTCTTGGCCATTGGTGGTGCTGAAAAATAGTGTGGTTATTCAAAGTAGAAGTGCAAAAGAAGCTTTTTTCTACTCGTCGACTTTAATCTGTCAATTACTATAATATTAATTATTGGCTATAATTATTATAATTACTAACACATGTCTTGTTTTATAAATTTTGTAAATTTATTTTTTTGTATAATTTAAATGTATAATTTTATTATGGTCAAATTGAAAAGGTTAATTTAATATTTATTCCAATTAGGTAATAATACAAGTCTCGTTTCATTTCATTTGTAAAATACAAAGTATTTAATTTAATATTGTACCTACTTATTATGGTTTTTTGCATTTTTTACTTCAATTTTGGAACCCTACTTAAGTATGAACGATATGGCGGCGTATCATGATATGCCTAGGAATCACATGATCTGCCTAAATGCCACTGGTGGGTTTTATTTGGTGAAATCACGAAATGGCGGCGTTTCATGATATGCCTAGGAATTTCATGATCTGCTTAAACGTCACTGGGCAAATCGTTAAACGGTGAGTTTTGAACGATATGGCGAAATCATGATTTGGCGCCGTTTCACGATATGCCTAGGAATCTCGTGATCTGGCGGATTCTTCGTTGGGCCGCCGCCATATACACAGATTTTGCCCCGACCTTTCATTTTTTTATATATTTTTTTATTATTATAAACTGGCCAGTGATTGACCTTAGTCGCACCTGATGGAAAGTGACGACAAGGCCGAGGTTGTAGCTCACTGGTTCAGCAATAGCCTAGCCTATTCACTCTTGACTTGAATACACCCAGACTTATGGCACTGGTCCCACCACGAGCTAGTAAGCTATGAGCTATCGGCTATAAAAACGAACACAAGATAAGCACTCCCGTGGAAATAAAAGAGACACGGCGATGTTTATAGTTACTCGCCCAGCGGTGAGCTATCAAAATCGCCGTGTCTCTTTTATTTGCACGGGGGTGCTTATCTTTTGTTCGTTTTTATAGCCGATAGCTCATAGCTTACTAGCTCGCTGTGGGACCAGTGCCTAAGTGGTGTAGAGAGTATATTCTAAAATAAAACAACACATCTATGTAATTATGTATTATAGACATTCTTTGTAGCTTACATAATTCATTACTAATATAAACTCTAGTTAAAATTATAATATGTTTTATAACAAAATTCTATATAATTTCTACAAAAACTGTAAACAAACGCAACACAAACCAATAATGATTTTTATTTAAGTGGCAAGTGATATGATAAGTTTATCAATTTTTAGTAATATATATACCTCTTTAGGGCTACAATAACAATACTGATGACAATGACATGTAAAAGGAATCAGCAAATAGGGTATTATGTGCAGTGCAAGATGACTCGTTAATGAATATATAAACCCTGCTTTGATTTTGATTCAACCAAGTTACAGTAAACCATATTTTTAAGTTTTGGTTACATTTATACAATTCTAGTTCAGCAAATTTTAATTTTAAATTTTGTAACAAACAGCAAGTAATATTACAACTGCTCAACACACCAATACCAACATGTACAATATTTAATTTAAAGGTATTGAAGTACACCTACTTGAAATAATGTTGACAGATATAATTGTCCCCATTTAATATAAGAAGACCACGGACATAAACAGCTTCAAAATACAAATGTCTCATCTATAATTTCAAAGTGTTGTTTTATATTAAAGATTATTCACATATTGCAATTTACCATTACGATTACAAAATTTCATAAATAGCGCTGAATGTCCATATTGTCATACTACTGAGGCCCGACCGCTGTTCTGGCGCGCCTTGATAATTTTAATAGGAATGACCCCAACACATTCACCTTCACACCAATCTAAACAGAGTAGGTAACCCAAGTAAAAAAAAAACAATTAAAAATAACTAGTCTATTATTTGTGTAAGGTGAATCTGCTTGGGTGGCTGTACAATCTATATTAACAATAGTTATATTTATTGTTCACTTGGAACCTCGTCTATTCCTACTTGTTTCGTGTTGGTGCACAGCTAAAGTACTTGAAGCCCTCTCATTACTCCTATACATAGATATAAAGTGATTGTGAAATTTAACATGTGATTACATTATATACACGATAACACATAGGTTTGAGATCAACAACAGTCAAGCTTTAGCTAGGTATAAGTTATATTTGATTCATTTATCAGACGTCACGTTGAGATTTTAATACATATCTCAACTGTCCGATGGAATGAGATCTAGTCACACTAGTGTAAGATACAAATATAGTCTTCTCTTTCTGACATATAGCTGCATCTCTTTAAAGTTGGATATGATGTGGTGAGTTAAAAATGGAATAGTTACTTATGATTACAAACGCTTAAATAAATATAAATAAACCAGTCTAACAATGAATCATTATTGTAAGGAATCAGTAATTACATTCTAACTATTTAACAATACAGTTTAAGTTTATTATCGTGGTCTAGAAGTAAATTTGACTAGTTTCGATGATCCACGGTTATGAGTCGCCATTTGCTTTGTAATTATCTATTAAACGATTTTTTTTGCGAACATAATGCAGTTAGGTACTTGGATTAAATTAACTAACATAAATTAAAATTGAACGATTTTAGTTAGATAATAGCATGGGAATGTCATGAAATGACTTAAAATTAAAAGATAAATTCAATAGGCCTAATTGTTCCTCACAGAAAGAGAAATAATCCAAAACAAAAATGACAAAAAATATTTTTATGTAAGAGCAGTTTCTTGGAAATCTGTTACCTACTCCTGATTTTGTGATAGTGAGGTATTTCTGTATAAGCTTATCTTAAGGATCTTATGATAAGCTATTTAGATTTATGCACATACATATATCTCAAAGGCTCTTTATGTTATTACCGTTTTTAGTCAAATCCCATGAAACGCGGTCCTATTCGTAAGAAATTTTCGTAAAATCTTTCCTATTTTCATGAGATTTTTATGGGTCTGTAAATCCAAACAAATATAAGGACTTTCTCGTTCATGGAGGAACTTTACCATAATAAAAGGGTATCAATACTATAACACTTACGATAGTAAAATAGAATGTTGTAAATTTAACACGATGTAACTATTTACATAGTCATAGTAGGTACGTCATAAATATTTTAGTGCGAGGTCGACGGGGCAAAGACCTATAACTCTGTTGAATGTTTATGTTTTGAGAAAATACTTACATTAATTATTTATATATGTATTATTCAAACACAGCTATTTGATACTGATTCTAATGCGTCGCGATTCAGATGATAAAATTACGCACTGAAAAAAAAATCAGAATTCAAATTGCTGTCGCATCGCATCACTTCTTATTAAAATTCACTGTGAGTTAACATTAAATATGATTTAGTAAAAATCTGAATGCTAATTCTGCGCTAGGGGCAGATAGATCTTTTTTGTCTATATGGATTGCCACTTGCTACGGGCTAAGTCGTAGAGTTGTCGTAGCACATTGCATCCAATCTTGGCGTTACAAAGTTTTACTGTGGGGGCGTTGAACTTTTTATCTGAGATACGAGTATAGGTATTAAAGTTTAGTGTAATAGTTAAAACAGATAAAACAAGTTAGTTTGGTATTCAAGTGGAGCATCCTCTCTCCCACTATCACTTCCATTTACGCATTTAGTAAGAGAACCATCCTAGGTTTTTAGATTATACATAAATAATCATAATTTGTATAGGTGGTTTTAGAAGTTTTACCCCATGTCACCCGTCTCTAAAAACAATCTGATATAGGCACCAATACTGCCTATGTATATTTTGCTTAGTTAGAGCTACCTGCCTGTTTATTTTCTTACAGGTAAGTGTCAGCTTTTCAAGAAATGCTTCTTAGGTAAGTAAATTAATTTACGTAACAAATACATAGTCTCTAGTCAACAGAATTTAGGTCTATTGGCCCGCAAGTCCCGCAACCCGGCGTATTACACGAAATAAATATACAAATAGGCAATTCAAGTGAATCTTTCCACTTAAAACTATGTCACACGAAAGCCCAAACTTCCATGCCTCTAGCACTAACGTTTATATCATCTTTGTCACTCGTAAAACATCTACGAGTGAGAGAGATGACATTGTGTATTTTAGACGTTAGTGCTAGTAGGCCTCATAAATCTACCACACCATTTCAAATAGTACCTAGTAGATATTTACTACAGGGATTTATAATATATCCGCGTTTTAAGTTGGTAAGAAATATCCAAACCTAGCAAATGCACCGCTTTTGCATTCCCGGCGTAACATCAGTTAAAAGATACTTTTACGAACATTTGCGCAGCAAGGCGTATTCACCAGCTCTGGACTCAACGTATCGCAGTAGTAGGGCTTTCTTTTCAAGTTCGTACGCTATCGTGGAAGTAAGGGGGTCTACCGGACTATGATCCCTACTCCGCACTATCCCCGCCGGTTTCACAACAATTTACTTATACGAGTATTATTTACGTCGACATAAAAGACCATTTCCGACTAAGGTCTATCGGCTTTATATCTTGGAATTTAATTTCATTGAAAAACATAAAATGAAATCAATCGGCATTAAAAAGGTTTCCAAAACCAAGTTTCCAAAACATCTCAATTTCTTTTAAAGTATTTATAAGTTACTAATTTCAAAGAGTCCTTTTTATGACATCAACTGACAAAATCATGATTTAACCCCCATTCATCCGATACACCTATCATTCCTCTGTACATCCAGATTTTGTTATAGGATACGATGGAATTCAGGATAATATATTGAAAAGTTTTTCAAATATTTTGCAAGTAGGTATCTAAGTTGTTGAAAATACTTAGCCAATAGGTAAACACCTACTTAATTAAGCCATATTTATTTATAAACAAAGGAACGACATTAAACAGCCAATTTTATAGCCGCCGACGCAATAGCGAAAAATATTGACGTATCTAATATAAAGTTTATACTTTCTCATTCAAATTATCCTGGATACCTTTGTAACTAGCAAAATATTTAAATTTATAATACGAACTAAAATACTCCTCGTTCGGTAAGATGGTTCGTCTTCTCTCGGAAGTCGTAGATCTTCTTCAACGTTACGGAAACCGATGATTTCCTGTAACATTAAACATTTTGTAGCCATTTTATTAGGGTTCCGTAGTCAACTAAACCCTTATAATTTCGCCATGTTTGTCCGTCCGTCCGTCTGCGGATAATCTCAGTGACCGTTAGCAAAAGAAAGCTGAAATTTGGTACCAATATGTATATCAATCACGCCGACAAAGTGCAAAAATAAAAAGTGGAAAAAAAAAAATTCGTTAGTGTGGCCCCCAACTACATGTAAAGTGGGGACTGATTTTTTTTCATTCCAACTCCAACGTGTGATACGAGTATATTGTTGGATACGTATTTAAAAATGAATAGGGGTTTATCAAAATTGTTTTTTAATAAGACTAATATTTTCGGAAATAATCGCTCCTAAAGGAAAAAAAGTGTGTCCGGGGCCCTCTAACTTTTGAACCATGTGTTTAAAAAATATGAAAAAATCACAAAAGTAGAGCTCTATAAAGACTTTCTAGGAAAATAGGCTAGTTTCCTATACTTAAAATAAAATATTTTATGCAGTGCACGAAATAAAGCACAACGTAATTAGAAGAATAATATGGACAGTACTTGTTTTTAAACACAATTTATATTTAATAAGTCAAAGAGAAAGATATGAAGTAAATGAATTGACCGTGACGTCACTCCTCAGTATTTCATCGTAATTCCATATTAGCAAATCGTTTTGACAGATCATAAAAAGAAGCTGATTTGACTAGTAGGAAACTAGCCTATTGTTTTGAACTTGATAGGTTGAGTAGTTTTTGAGAAAAATACGGGAAACTACGGAACCCTACACTGAGCGTGGCCCGACACGCTCTTGGACGGTTTTTTAAAGTAAATATTGTATGTGTAACAAAAAAGTCACATCTACCTAAGTAATCTGATTAGTTTATGAAAGTATTACTTTCCTACGTTTTATTTATTTAGCCATATGGCAAAAAACAGAGGCCTTAATTCATAAACAGTACAATAATAAGTCCTAATTTACTAGATATAAAATTCTTGATAAAGAAAAAGTACTCTTTTCTAAAAAATACCTACTAGTTAAGTAGGCAGGTGTTGGTACATAAAAAGTTTGTTACAGTAGGTAAAAGCTATTTAGCTTAAACGTTGAAAAATACTTGTCCACTCTTACTTTATTTCACACTTCTGTTAATTAAAACTTCCAAGTTTTCATATAATTGAAAGTTATAAAGTTGTACCTGCGTTGTTAAACAATGAAAAAGATACTTGGAGAATATTTTCAGTGACCCAGGAGAAATCCTTAAAAAATCGAAAACGCGGGCAAATAAAAACATAGCGTCATCCAAATGTTCTTGTGGCTGCTAATCATCAGGAGAATGTAAAACATAAGTTAAACCATAAAGCCGGTAAATGAAGCGTATAGGTAATGAAATGAATTTACGGTCAGCACCGGGACTCGAACCCAGGACCTTCTGCTCAGCATGCCGGTTCACTAGCTACTAGGAATTTACAATGTTTGAAAACGGAACAGTACCTGAGACAGCTTAGTCCTTCTTCTCTCCATCGTCGGGATCTTTGAGCGTGTGCCACTGCGCGATGGGGCGCCGCGGGCTGGCCAGCATGTCAGACCAGTGGCGGAGCTCCGTGCCCTGCACGTTGTACCCCAGCACCACCTTCCCGATCGGCTCCGACGTGCCGATGCGATCGTAATCCACCACCGTTACCACTAGATTCACTTTCTGCAGTCCGATCAAGAACAAGTTGAATGATATACGTATATTCCGCTTCTCATGTAGACAATGGCGTGAATTTCGATTGCGTCGTTCTTTTAGACATATGTTTACGAATTTGTTTGTAATTTCACACCAATGTCACGAGTAGACGTTAATGACGTTAATCAATTAGGCCAGCAACAGAGAGTCTTAAATTTCATAATCGTAAAAAATCATAATCTTATGAAATCAGATCGAGTGCACGGATTTCCATACAATTTCGCAACTGTCCACACACAGTCTTATTTTTTAAGATTATGGTTTTTTCAGATTGATCTGACAGATTGCGAATAATCTGAATTTTAAGAATGTGTGTGGAATGGGTGTGTCTGATTTTATAAGGTTATGATTTTTTAAGATTATGAAATTTAAGACTGTCTGTTGCCAGCCTAAGGTAGCATCTATGATGTTTTTCGACTAACCGTCCATAGTCCTGTTTATATCGTACTCATCGTTCGGATTATATCGTAACTTTCATTTCTTGTCCACAGTTCTGATTCGTTCACTCATCACACCGCGTGCACCGGTGAATATAAAAAAGACAGGGCATATAAACTTTTTATTAAAATAAAATAATGCAAAAGTACCAAATTAAACGTGCACGGTTTTTTAGAGCAGTCAGTTGAAGAATTGGTATGTACTGTGGTCAAAATAGGAACGTAGACAAATTAGGATGGTAAAGACTTAGGAATTGTATGCTGACGACTTGGCATTGTGGATAATTTAAAAGGCTGACGAAAAAGAACTGCGTTTCTGTGTCTCGACAAACATTTTAGTAAAACATTAGTCGAGAAACATTCATAGACTTATATTTGTTTTTTCTGTGTAGGCAGGGATTGGATTTAGGGTATAATGCATTAAATACATGGAGAAAGCAAATGTTTGGTCGCAGTGTATTACCCTATCAGGAAATATATGTACGCAAATGTAATAACAGAGTTAAATGAACAGAATATTATTTTCCAAAATCAGCTACAGTAACGCACTGTCACTAATAACAAGGGTTTGAAAAGAAAAGAAAGAAAGATAAATATAAGGTATGCAAAGCTAACAATTAATATTATAATGTAAAACTAGCAAGAAGATAATGATAAATATATTAAGCTCTGTAATCAACGTCACAACGAGCGTAATTTATTTAAATGAATATAGGTAATTATTATTCAGATTGTATTTGTAATTATACGAAATAAATTATAGAAAGTTAAAAAGTAGGTATATCGTGAAATTATACATATATCGCTCCTTGAAAAACATAGTGTCATTAAATGAAAAACGTCTTTTTTGGGTACAACGGTTTAAAGTTTTGAAATTTTTGAATTGTCAAAAATTGCCATTTTTACAACAAACTTGTAATTTTTTGGCAGATCTTGTTAGTTTTGTGACTAAACCTGATAGATATAATAGTAAATTGTATTTTTTTTATTTTGTTTCTAAGATAATTAAGCTTAAACAAAATGGTAGTGACACTTTTCCATTTATTTTTGTTTAGGGACACATGACAACTTTATATCTTCGTTTTACTTTGTGGAAAAATGACACTATAGCCATTTTTTTATGAAATTTACCTTTTATTTCAATTAATAATTAGCAATCAAACCACCTTTTATGTATACACATTAAAATTTATTGAATTAAATGACATTCGGTCTCAAACCCTGTATCTATTTAGCATTACTGCACTTAAAAACTAGTGTAAACACTCCTGGCTTGCCCTCTTAAACAATAAAATATAACTAAAAAAATATTAGAAACAAAAATCACTTTCAGTCTTGACATTTGCGTTAGTAATACAACATTTATTTTAATATCCATAAAATTCATGACATTTTATACAAAAAATTAAAATTGTCAGGAAAAAGAAACCAAAGTGCATTCAGGTTAAAATTAAAAAAAAATCAAACGCAATAAAATCAACAAAAAAATATCGAAAAAAAATGACTTAAAATTAACCTTAAAACCCAGTGTTCCTCCCTCTGGCCCTTCCTGTAGCTTCCATGCGATCAGTTATGGACCTGATCAGTGTTACGATCAGTTTTTGAGGAATATTTTCCCATTCCTCAATAACTACGGCTTCCAGCTCTTTGAGGGTGGCTGGAGCAGGATACCGTGACCAAACAAGCCGTTTTAACTCATCCCAGAGATGTTCGATGGGGTTCAGGTCGGGGCTCGTTGCTGCCACTCTATTACGGTGCATTCCGACCTCATGCATCAGGGAGTCCCGCACTATCAAGGCAGTAGGGCAACGGGCGTAGACGTGCATGAATTGGAAATCAGGTCCAAAAAACTCAGCGTACGAGACCATACGTTCTTCTAAGATCTCCATAATGTAACTGCTTGCAGTTAAGGATCCGTTTTGCCGTCGATGGAAATGCCGCCCCAGAACATGCACGAGCCGCTCCCGTAACTGACTGTTTCTTCAGTGAAGACTGGTGTAAACTGCTCTCCTTGACTCCTGTACACCCTTTTGCGTCTATAGTTGGTGTAAATGATCTCCTTCGTCTCGTTGGGGAACAAAACTTTCCTCTATTGCTGCAACGTCCAATCCTTAAGCCTTATAGCAATTCGATTGGGGTATTGGCTCTGGCTTCAATTGGTAGCCTCTGTCAGCTCTTCGGGGTAACATTTTCTTCTCCCTCAATCTTCTTCTGATCATGGAGACACTCACTACAGTTCTTCGAGCTGTTCTAAGCAGTATCTGCAGCTCAGGAGCGATAAGAAAGCGGTTCCGCAAAGAGGCCGATACAATGTACCGGTCGTCTCTAGCGGTGGTGCAGCGTCTTCTCTCAGATTCTGGCCTCCTGATGTAGCTACTGGTCTCCAGAAACCGCAACAAGACTCGTCGCACCCGGAAACGGATTATGCTTAGGCGTTCAGCAACTTGCTACTGCCGTAGTCCGTTTAGGAGCAGTACCACCACTTGAGCTGCTTTTTCTGGTGTTTTACCCCTATTGCCTTCAAGGTTTTTTTTTCTGCAGGCGTTCGTCCTCGGTGACTTTTGGGGTGCAAAAGATCCACATGACACCTTTACAGCTCCTTCTAAAACCGTCTGGGGTAGCACACCTAGAGTCCCATTAAAATCGCATCAATACCTTTTTTTTAAACCACGGCAGATTGGCGATTATTGTTTTTAAGAAAGTTGTACACCTTTTCTCTTAAAGGGCTTTAATTGTACTTTGAAATGATACAAATATTGATAGATTACAGTCAATAAGATTAGAGATATTTTTACCTGAAACGATTTTGCGCGAGGTGCGATTTTTTTTGACGACGTGGTATACCCTAACAGTTAGGGCCTAACTTCGCATAAGTTAGGGCCTAACTTATGCGAAGTTTAGTCGGCCGCTTGAAATGTGCACGCTCGTGGCGATGTAGCAAATAGGTGATCTGTAGATGCTGGTGTGTTTATACTATTGATGATTGCTTTGAATTTTTGAGCCTTGAATATCGTTGAGCCATTTTTTACTGTAACAAACAAATATACTTATTTATGGCTAATAATTTAGTTATTTATATTAATGCACAAGAAATTTATCCACTAGCAATCATAGTTTTTATATTGTATCTTAAATTAGTAATTGTGTCTTGTAGATCACAAAAATAGCAATTTTACTTCGTAAAAAATAATTATAATAAATAAAGTAATATGTCTAGAAGGTAATTAATCATTAACTGTTTTGTAATTTTAATTACCGCAAAGCATGACATAAAACTTAAAGTGACAATAATCAGTCAACGCGCTTAAAGCTACCATTACCAGTTAAAGTGGCTTTAAACTCATAACAGCGGTATTCCATTTCTTTGCAAGCGTAATTATGGTAATTCATACAATCAAAAATGACACTAAACAGATAATGACGATTCATTCATGCAAATTCTTTTTAGCGAGGTAAGACCATAACGTCATTTTAATTAAAAGTACAGTACAACTTTATTTTTAACCTGCATTAAGCCTAATAGTTTAAAGCCAAACCGTCATTACGTGCACAGTGTCACTATACCTATCTCAACACGTTTAGAATTGTTAAAGTACTAGTGTCATTATAGCAAAAATGACACTCTTACTTTAAAATGAAACTCAATATTGAATAGTTATTACAAGTTCAAAGTGACACTTTAAGGATTGATACAATGTTCCATAAGAAAATTGTCATACTTACCATTCAATCTCGCGGAACACCATCACTAAACACAAAATGACAACTTTCGTCTTAGAGTTCACTACATTTTGATCGGCGTCCAGGTCATTAATGCAAACATGACATTGTTCCCGTCCCCCACGCGTCTATTCCCACTATTCGCCATAGTGACATTAGCGCCCCCTGTCGCTTCTAAGCGAGCTAAATCGATAGGTGTCTTTGCATTGCGTTCGTTATGAACGCGCGACCTAGATGGCGTTGTTAACTAAAAACCTATGTTTTTTGGATAGTGTCACTATGTTTTTCAAGGAGCGATATATGAAAGGGTTATAGAAGGGTCATATGTTTATGAAAGGGTTGAACTAATACCGAGTGATTATTATCGTTGAAATGTATTGATATAGCTTTCTGTGGTCACGCTATGCTGCGCAAGGTAAATGATTAATGTTCAAATAGTAAATATAACTGTAACAATTACGTCCAGTATAAAGTATACAAATATTTTGTTACCGGACAGTTTGATAATCGGTCACAACTTAGTTATGATATTAAAGCCATAATACTTGTCTCGTGTATAAAACATGATATAAATGGATGATAGATGTCAGTAATGAAGCGTGCCAGTGTTGGAAATTGATGCAGTTTTTTAAACTGCTGATAGTTTGGTGCAACTACAGAAATGATGTTTTATGTAAGGACTAGAATATATTACATGATAATTATATGTGTATATATTAGAGATAAGTCATATGAGGTAGTACATAAGTATAGTATATATAAGCATACCATGTCATGCCCAATACTAGCTACTGGGTCTGTCGCAAACTTACCATGGGTAGAAATTGTGTACGTATATATTATGGAATAAATTGTATAAAGAAAGAGCGTAAAGCTGTAGATAGAAGCAGAAGAAGATCGTGGGACTGGATTCCTTAAACCATAAGTTATTACAATCTGAAGTTACCAAATTGTAATGCAGTTACGAGGGGAGATTCATAACACCACTTTCTTGGGTATAGACATCAGAGGGCGATATTCAAAGCCAATCTGATTAGGAAATTCATGCAAATGATACCTTTTCCTGAGACGTCCAGTTACAGCAAAAGGTGAACATTTAACTACGAGCTGTCCTAACGAAGTTGGCTTCAAACGAAGGATCGAGGATGTAGGAGAGCAGGAAGAGAGGACCAGAGACAATCATGATCGCATAACAGGATACAGACACAGAACATGAGGTTGCTACGTCAAATACTAGCGAGCATCACAAACAACAACAACATAAACAAAACAAAAATGCACTTTTCAATTCCTCACATATCTTGATACTTGATTGTTACAAATATTTTGAGATAAATAAATCTTTATGATTTGTTGAACTTTAGACAGTTTGTGTCTTTGGAGTATCTCGATACATAATGTACATCAATAAAAATAAAATTAGAAATATTTATATACCTCCTTGCCAAAATTCGTCTTCTTCTGTGTTTCTGATGATATTGAGTTGTATTAATTCTGTTAAGTATTTTTTAAATACCTTTGCAAAATAAGGAAAGAAAAATCGAAAGCAAATTTTGTTCAGTCCATATTAGGAGTAGGATTGGCTTGGATGCAAGTGGTGTGTGTACCCATATTTACAACAATGACACAACATCAAATTGCGCGTCACTTAGGCAATTTTACAACTAAAAAATATTTAATGTCACTCTTAGAAACAACGACATTGAAGTATTACTAAATAAACTAGGATCCAAATTGGACAAGTCTTCCAGTAATACATTAATGCTGTTTCCTTTAAATTCGTGTATGAAAATTGCCTAAGCTTGAGGCGCGACGACATCGATTTTGTTCCAATCTCGGCTCGCACCTGTATTTGTTCGAATGGTACTTCAAAAGTAAATGACTCGTTGTAATAGGGATTCAGTGTGCATTTCTTGATGCTTGTCTTCTTCTTCTTGAGTCGTTTGCCGTTTTGCATGAGTGCTATCTTTACGTACGGATCTGTGGTCACCCAGTGGAGCAGGATATGAAAAAGAAAAAGTTATCATTATAATATCGTACAGATTCATATTTAATGGATGTTATGCCACACGTGAGATCTAAAGAAACCTTGATGAATTCGGAAACTAATTAGTGTTTAAAAAAATATTGATTATAAAGTGACAAGTTACAAATAAATTATATTAAAGTGGCTTTTTAAATAGAGTTTAATTTCTTTAGATCTTAAATAATTACGTGCAATATTATGGTATATGCTAGTGATATGGTGGATCAAAGCCTAGTGTAGAATAATGAATCAGTTAATGCTTGGAGTTATTTTGTAAGCGTTAAATTGAGTCCAAAAAGTGAAAATGAATAAACTTGACAATCTACTAGGAGTCAGGTCATGTAGTAGGTATGTAAAAAAGGAGAGTGACTGTAATTAACACATGCTCAATGAGAACTATTCTGGGTTCTAAAGTTTAAGGTAAGCGGATATAAAAACGCACAAGGTTAATTGTTTACCCTAATCCCAGTGGTATCAGCGTGTTATTAGTATTGTTTTGTAGGCTATAAGAGAGTTGCACAGATTACGGCCGGGAAGACAGAGCGAAGGTTACCTGATAGGCCGCCGACATCCATTTTCTTGAGGTTCTTGGCTTCGAGGATGACGACCGTGAGCTTGCCGGCCGTGGGCACGTATCGCAGGGAGAAACAAATGTCTCCCAACTTGTTGTCCTGGAAATTGGATTATTGGTAATCTTCTACTCCGACATTAGTTTCAGAATAAATGTAATACTTAAGACAGAATGTTACAAGTTAACTTTAGTAATTTAAGAACAGTTATGACTTGTAAATGTGTAGGTATTATATTGATTAGAATTACAAATATATAAAAGATATACTTAGTAATAACTATGAATGTACTTAGTTATTTCTTATTATTTTAAAAATCGAATTGTTAGTAGTATTATTTCGCCTTCTGTTAAGTAACGAAATGAATTGTTGAAACAATTAACCCTACAAATATTCACATGTCTTAAAGAGTGTTACTATCACTTTATCTTGTGTAAAACTGTTAAATATGAACCCAGTGTTTTTGAAGGCATCCATCGCTCACTTGCTCATTTGGAACTGTTTGGTATTTGGATGTGACAATATGGAAGATAGACGAGGGAGTTGTGTCAGGGATAGCGTCCAGAACTTGGGTAAAAGCTGTAGAAACACAATCGGGCCATACCGCGGCATAGGGGCTCAAACCTTGACACTCAACCAAAACAAAAAACAGAACAGTAGCCTCGTGTTTCACCTAGAAGCGTATTATTATGGTTATTGGTATGTCGATACAGATTTTCTAATGTTTTCGAATGTTTTGCTTTAATTATTTTGTCAAATACAGTTAAGGTGTTTGTGATTGTGTCGTAACTATAAATGTGAATGCGAAATTTGAATGTAATTCATATTGAAATACAACTATGCCTAGTTAGTGTTGTAAATAGTTATTTGTTTTCTCTCTCACCGTGGAAGATGAATGCGTGTACAATGTTATTGTCAGAATATCTCAGTATGTATTAAGTGCATAAAGTGATTGTTTAGTAAGGATTGGTTGAATGTGTAAATATCTCTCTGAAATAAAGCAAAACATGTTTCTGAAATAGTTCGACATTGAAAGGCTGTATCGACTTGTCGTGCCAGGACGCAGCCTAAGGGCAATTAGCCTCAACGTTTGCAGCTAGTCATACGGACATATTGACGACACTTTCATTGCGTTACATAATAACGTTTTGGCACATAGATATTCCATCTAAGGTATAAAAATAAACATGATACATATATTATTTTAACATACTCGGTACACTATGAGACAAAACACAAAACACCAACGTTCGCATACATGAAGCAATATCCGCTGAAATAATAAATATAATATGTATAATATTGTAACATTTAGTGAAGGTTCTTATTACGATCTGTTACCGAAATGAAGCCAATTGTTGTTTTTGACACCCAGATCATATCATATCAGACACACTTAAACCTTTTACTGTAACATAAAACCCACACCTGGCAGATATGCATGGTGATGACTTTTGTCAAATGTAAGTTCGAGCAGCTCCTTCCTATACATACAATCTCAGTAGACTAATCTGTAGTAAGACTAGCCATTTTAGAAACAGATCGCAATCATCTAAGACAGGTAGGTACAAGACATACATAAATACATAAAGTACCCACAACACATTCGGTAAAGAAAGTAATATTTTAAACACAGATTATTGAAGTATACTGTATAATACAAAAACATGGATAGTATATTACACAAATATATTTGTCTGTCATCATATTACTTTCTTTATCGAAAAACAGGTAGTCAGGCACACATATTTGTATTTAGTATGTATTGGCACACATGGGTAGGGTAGTTAGTACACAACACACATACACCGTTTAATAATACAGCCGTGAAGTGTAGAGCTAGAGTCAAAGCTTGTTTAAGTTACGCGAGTTTGCAGAATCACTTTAAAATAGAAACTTATGTAGGAGTTTGTTAATTTCATATGATTTCAAATCATTAAACATTCTGTAAACACGCGTAAGTTCTACTAGGTACTAAGAAAGTGAGAGTAAAGGAACGAGAATCGAAATATAAGTTAGTTGTGTTAAATTGTAGAATTATGAAAAGTAGTAATGTGGAATTATTACATCTTTTAACATTATTAAATTTAAACAACACAATAAAGATTTCAAAATTGAAAATAGATGAATAAGGTCTAAACAGCATTAAATAAATTATATCTATGTACGTACAATGTATCACTTGTAAAGATGTATTACTGTAAAATTGTTGTCAAATTAATGTCCCCTTTTCAACTCGTTCCTTTACTAGACATGCATATTATTACTTAAATAGTTGGTAGCATTGTGTAAGGCATGATCCTTCAGTCAGGACAATGGACCTGTAACATATTTGCAGAACAGTTTAGGGTGGCATTTACTCAAACAACATTTAGTAGGTACATTGTTGTCAGATCATATTAATTTGGCGATTAAATCGCTAATGTAATCCAGTACCGCAGTTCATAATACAAAATATCATAAAAGATAAGTACAGCAATCAATTATTGCTATTGATATATTATAGTAGGTTATGGGACCTTTTGGAAAATACCGGACTGATGCGAATGTGATAAAGCAATATATAATAATTTTCAACAACATAGCCAATTACTTGAGTGCCCACTGTATAGCCAATTACACCATCTACTACTGTTTGCCAATTCGCGACAACTTGTTTCTCGATTAATTTAGAAGACATTTTTAGAATGCTAACAGACGTAAATAATTTATTAGTTATCACATCATATCACAAAAAAATACTAGAATGAACATTTTGTAGCAACACGTTGTCCGTTAATCGGCAAGACAGAACACGAGCACAATCAGAAATGACGGACATGCACATTCCCCAGCCGCAATATAAAACCAAATCAAAGTGTTGGATGGAACAAATGAAATCGAAATCAAAAATGGTACGACAGGTGATATCGGGTATAAGGTGAATCTTACAGAAAGGTGTGGATCGAATGTAGGTAACGCCCTACCGTCCTATGCGGAACCTAGCGCCAGCGACCGCTCTGGCGTCAAAACTTAAACCAAACATTATTCGTTGAACAGAAAATTGTACAAGTAGCTCTTTTGTGTATTTATATTGTCCAAGTAATAACGTGTTCAAAATACAATTCCAAATATATATCTTGATGTGTCTCAAAATAATACTTACGTGAATGATCATTTCGGTTTTGAAGCGGCATGCAAGATTGTTCAGGACACAATCAAACACAGCCAAGCAGAGCAGAGAAAATATGGAGAAAAAGAGAAAAACCAAGTAAATACATTTCTGCTGTCGAAATTAATTTTATCAGAAAAATAAATGACGAATCAATCCACGTCGAGGTGCCTTGACTCTCCAGTGACAATTGTAAATACTAAGCAAAAATATTACAAGGTCAGAATTGGTTATGAAGTAGGCTTGCTCTGTCAAGGTTCCTCTTATCAAAAAAGTGCAGTAAGATTTCAAAAAATGTAAATCATCCTTTCAATGAGTATGAACTGTCCATATTTGAATAATTCCGGTATTAGTGAATTGGAAATAGATTATCGAGCATATTCATTGAAAAGACGTTATAATTAAAATATTGCTGTTCTGCCAAAACGCAATAATTAAGTGTGTTTTGACAGTCCAGCCTAAGCTAATAAAAAAATTATAAAAGTCTCGATAGTTCTCCGTATCTTATGTACCTTTGCATAAACCTTAATCTAGGTATTTTATGTATGAAAAACCTGTCAGTTTAGTGTGCTACATGTTGATATAGTTTGTGTTTCGTACTTGAGTACGCTGTTGATGTGACCTGGGTGTAAGAGTTAACATTGTTAACTTTACCAATCACGTTTTTACACTTTATATAATGTATCATATACCTATAAAAATATTTACTGAAATTGTATTTTCAGAAACAGAACTAAGCCTATTTTTGAAGATTAGATAAATTAGCACACTTGTTTGAGTAATCAACCCTTTCCTACTAAAAGCCTAAATAAAAGATAAATACGAGTAGTACCTGCATAGTTTCCTTAAGTGTCAGTGTTAATAAATTAGGAAACTTGACGTAAAAAACGAATTCTGGAAAATATACAAAGGAAAGCAAAATTGTCTGTAAGATCAAGCAGCATTTCTGATATTTGGGAGAGTAAAGTCAGGTCAAAACTGCGTTCTCCTCGCTGCTCTCAATAACTTCTATTAACCCCTTTGACTATTGACTAAGATATATTTACAAAAAGTGTTATGAGGGTGTTATGGGGTATCGGCCGGCAGTGTGTGTAATGTGCGCACCTGCCCCCCTTCGCCTTCCACGCTCTGCAGCTCGCGCCACTCCTCGATGGTCTGCGCCAAGTCCACCTGACACAGCGGTACCTTCACCTCGCCGATCTGGTCGTGCTTGGAGAACCGATCGAAGTCGAAGATCGCGAACACTAGCGTTTTGTTCATCGCGTCGGCGTATGGCACGCTCTGGACAGAAATAGAATCATTACTCGGGACATTCGTTATTGTAGGCTTAAGGGTGCTGTCATGTTGAGCCACCCACATACGCGGCCCGAAATATTATTGGTAATCTTTTGGATATTAACAAGCGAGATGTTTCTGTAACTTTGATGTATTTTACCTTAAAGACGAATGTTTCGTTGAAGACGGGGCTGAGAGTTTTCCGATGGACCTTGGTCTCGAATTTCTTTTTCTTATCGGGAAGTAAGTAGACCTTTACGTAGGGATCAGAAGTTCCTCCCATGTCTAGAGCGGGAAGATCTTCTGCTTTGATCACAGTCACGGAGAGACTGTTGCTGTTGAAATCGTATTCGAGCTGAAAGAAAATTATAACATTTATTAAATAGTTAAAATCCGACGGAATTTCAGCAAAATATCTACAAATAAATGGAGTTAACTTTTGGACGTTTAAAAAAAGATGACACATAAACATGCCAGATACTTGATGGTGGAATAAACTCGCTCAATCGTAATGTGTTTACTGGCGAAATGAGTTACGGGCTCAGTAAATAAAGCCTTAATGAAACATAAAACGGAACGCTGGCTCTAAAATAGGTGTCGGGAAAACAATATTCTACATACGACAGATTTTATGAGGTTGTTGGTATGTAAATGTGACACATGCATTTTTCCCCTGATCTCGTGATGTAATCGGGATGCTATGGTATGTACAATTAGGAGCAACATACCACAGAGTTAGCAAACCTGGGCCTCGTCCCGTGGCCTAGCCAAGTAGTCACGCACCTTATAGAGTAGCTTCCCTAGTTTCTGTTCTTCCTTCTTGGAGTCGCCGTCGTCTGGTTCCTCGGCGTTTTCGGTGAGCTCCTCCATATCCGGCTGAACCTACATTCACGTCCCGCGGCAAATTTCACATGAAAATCATATTTCTTATAAATAACATGAACCTTTTCATTTTTTCCTTTCGTGTCTCTACTTTTAAATCTGCAAACCAAACTGACCAATAGCGACTCATTATTAGGTATTATGTTTTTGCTTCTATACCTAAGTGAGTTTTACGATCCATCAATTTGATTTGTGGATTTAGGAATTCAGTTTGATACGATTTCCTTTAAAGATGTTCTGATGATGATTATTATTATGACTTAAATCATTTCAAAATAGAATACCTAACTGACATTGAGCAATTCTGTAAAACGTGGCAAATTTAGTTTGTGTAGTAACTTTACTATTTATAGAATATAGAAATTTACATTAAGTGGCCACAGTTGAAGGTCAAAAGCTTGAAATATCCAAAAAGTGAATTCATAATTTAATTAGGTTACTTTCAGCTACTTATGCTCAATTTTACTATGATTATATGAGAATGAGCAATTTTTATATCCACAGATGGTAAAGTTATATTATAATTAAAATATAAACGTGTTTCATATTATTGAGACAAACAAACGAGATACCACGTCGCCAATTCGTCTCGAATCTTCCGACGGTGGTTCCGCCCCCGGAAATTTGGAGGCTGAATGGCGAATTCTACGCCCGCCCACCTTACTGCTTTTGAATTATTAGTAACGACGAACCGATTTTCGGTCTTGTTAGCCGTACATTAAATATGAATAATTCTACAAATGGACTGTTGGGGCGATTGCAAAAGTTTGCAAAATTAGCGTAAAATGTGCCTCCATTGTACTGCGGAGTAGTTGTTTGTGTTTTTTTATTTATGTCACTGGAAATGTATAAAACAATAATCAGGAAATGTACCTATAAAATATTTTTCAATACGTTGCCTAGTAATATTAAGTCTGTATCTTCAGGTATTTAAATAAATGTAAACAAAATCTACTCTCAAACGGCTCCTTAAATCAGTTGCAAGTAAATGAAAAGATTACACGACTAAATAAGGAGGTTAAGAGCAGGTCGCTCAGTGACAGATCCGCTTGGTTTTTGTATTTGTTTGGTTAACCAAGAAATTTAGTAACTACCCGAAAAAGTACAAATTATTTGTTTACTTTTTTTTAAATACCTAAAAGTACAGAGTATTGTTTAATTTAGACTGTGCTCAGAACAGATGGCATTTACCTTCTCCTTGTAGGCTGAGCCGATGAGCTGGACGGATTTGAGGTCGACGACGCCCTTCATGCCCTTCTTGCCGTCTTTGGACCGCCTCTTGCGGAAACATCGTCTGATGCAGCAGAAGCAGATGCCGAGGACAACGACCGCTACCCCTGGGTGGTGGAATTGGTTTTTAAAAATGTGCCGATAGGAGAATAGGTCGCGAAAGTTGGCTTAACAGTTGTTCATGATTCAAGGTTAGTTTTTCCTTTTTTATTTATTAATTTTTTTCATCTTACAGGTCCCTCTCTTTATCCTTCATCCAAAGGTGCGCTGTGAAAACCTATCGTGTTTGTATAGGCACTGAACTTCTCGGACCGGAGTATAGGCTATATTTGGATTTCTGTCTGCAGTGAACTACAGTGAATAGGGATCGTGTACTTCTATGTTAACTGCCTTCTGAGATTAGTAGTACCGTGTTCAAACGCTGGGTGCCAGAGATTTTTTTCGATATCTACTTACTTACTTAAGTATTTACGAAATCTTATTTGATATGTAGCAGTCGCTTTTCAGTAAAGAAAGACATTGTAAGGAAACCGGATTATTCCCCAGTTTCTCTTTGAGTTAGAAGGTCATATGGCAGTCGCTTTCGTAAACAACTAAGGGCCTAAGTCAATTCTGGGATTTTATGGTCAAACGAACCCCATGCTTTCATATTTAAGCTGTGGCAGAAAGCCGGGATACAATGTAAGGGAAATGATTTCATTGACAATCCGTGATTTTCAATAAAAACGCCGTTCCAGAAATAACGACCCGTGTCAAATAGACCAAGGGCATTCGGAATCCGGCTAGAAGAGAATTTTCCGCATGTTATATCGGGAACAAATCCAATTACGCGCCCGAGGGCGATATTACATAACTGTTTCAAGTGATCGTTTAATTTATCAACTTGGATGTATGCAATGTACCTAACCATTATTGAAACAACTTTCATGTAATAAAACTAATGAGCATTTTTCTATACACATTTTTATAATATTTATTGAAACCGATAGAGTCCCACAAAGTTCAGGTGGCAGCGATTTAGACAGCCTCGCCTGTACAAGGCTAAAGTAAGCATCATAATTTCGTACGATTTTAGGTTTAAAATAACATTTGTATTGTCTGTCAAAATCACTGAGAAGTTGGCTTGCCATGACTAGTCATGGCAAGCCAACTTCTCAGTGAGTTATCTATCGAGATAACCGGGGGGTTTACTAGAAACGGAGAGAGTTAATTGCGGTTTTACTCGTATTGCCCATTTGCCTCTGTGTTGCAGGACTGCACGGCAATAGCAAATTGACTGCGCAATCGCAGTGCATCTCGGAACTTGGGTCGTAGTTCAATAGGGTTATGTAATTTTTCGATCTCACGGGATCTTATAGCGATTGTTATAGGTATTACGAGAGCAAGTTATTCATGAATGTAATTCATTATTCAGAATTCATAGCCTGTTAATACAATGAAAATAAGCCTTTTGTCGTGACTCTCTATCTAGTAACATATTAAAAACCCATAATAGCCGCACGGATTTTAATCCATCTGTGATTATGAATTAATTTGACTCCACAAGAGAAACCTACAAAAGGAGGGCAGCACTAGTCGTACCTACAGCTTTCAGTGGGCTGTATGTTGGTCGCCGATTGATATGGAGAGTAAAATTTAACTTACCCACAAGAATCGCGACCAGAGTCGTACAGCTTTCAGTGGGCTGTATGTTGGTTGCCGATTGATATGGAGAGTAAAATTTAACTTACCCACAAGAATCGCGACCAGAGTCGTACAGCTTTCAGTGGGCTGTATGTTGGTCGCCGATTGATATGGAGAGTAAAATTTAACTTACCCACAAGAATCGCGACCAGAGTCGTACAGCTTTCAGTGGGCTGTATGTTGGTCGCCGATTGATATGGAGAGTAAAATTTAACTTACCCACAAGAATCGCGACCAGTTGCCACGTCTCCAGGTTGAGCTTGTGGGCGATCTCTGCTGTTTTCTCGGCCATCGTCTCTGTGGTGGCTGCGACGGTGGGCGTTTCGGTGCCGGGCGATGCTGCAACAAAACATTTATTATAGTTTTATCTATATAGAATTACCTGGTACCGAAGGATTTCAGAGAGCTACCCGTGAGCCTCATCATCCGATACGTGGATCGTACGGGGTAATTGCACAAAAGATCCCGATGGATCGAAGTGTATCCGTAAGGGCCCCCGCAGATTTAAGATAAGATAAGATAGAGAGTGGAGTGAGGAAGTATATAGAAAGAGAAATCGAGAGAGATAAAGAGAGAAAAATTGTGCCTGATTCCACTGATGGCGTACTTTCGGAAGCCAAGACTCCTTATCTTATGGCCAGGGACCGCAACTTTGGTGCCGGTGACGTCATTATGACGTTTAGTCCGATATAGGATGTTCTTTTAATAACATTGCAATACCTCAATTCTTAATAATGAGATATTGAGAACTGCTTGGTATTTGCATAAAAAATAATGTTAACATTAAAAAACGATGCAAGTATTATTTTTATTGGCTTTTTTTACAGTAATGTAATTGTAACAAAAAATATTATTCTTCGTGTACTTAAATAAAACAACATATTAACAAAAGGTTGGTTTTTTTTTATATATTTCATTTTAACATGACAAAGACAGTTATGTTTTTATACGTGGCCAGTACGTGGAAAAACTCTTAACTCAAGTTTGAATATCAGTAAACTAAAGAGGCTAATAAGTTGTTATTTGATTAATTGTATATAATCTAGATAACAACACTCTGTATTTAGCTTGACGTCATACGTCTGTCATCGGCACCAAAGTTGCGGTCCCTGCTTATGGCCAACTAAGCTGCAATAGAGTCGGACAAGTCGCTGAGTTTACACATCAAGTGGTAACTCAGATATGGAGCAGCATCTTGGCAGCTCCATATCTAAACAGTTTGAGTCAGTGTTGTGTGTCGAAGCGTTAGGGAACCCTTCACACTAGCGTCTACCAAGTGTTGGTGTCTAGTTAATCTAAGGCTGCCGTTGGACGCATAGGTATGTTTTATGGTAACAATGTCGTTTTTTCTTTCGTGTATGATATCTATTTCAATTTATAGCAATTATTTTATTTTTATTTTTTATTTTATTTATTTTACTTAAACACCACAAATTACATAATATTTTTTTAAAAAGTATCGCTAAACCAGCAAGGTTTGTCTCGATACTCCATTCCGCAAGGTAAAAAATAAAAAACTAAATAAGTGCACTACAGATAAATACTTACATCCTAAATAACATACTTAATACTGAGCGCGTCACGTTATCAGTATCACACCGGCCGGCCGAGCAAAACAAGAACCGGTCAGCCGTAGGTACGTGATACAGGCTGCTCCATTTATTACAAATGAACTATTTTTTATCAGTTACAATTATTTAATTGGTTAAGCATTTCTTTTTTAAGTATATTTGCTATATTAGTTGGTGTTAACTTATCTCTACACTGTTTAGGTAACTTATTAATTAAATCTGGTATAATATAATCTGACGTTCTCCTGCCATAAAAATTATTAAATTGTGGTTTCCGAAGCATTTGGTTTGTTACTTGCCGTGTATTTATTGGATGGGAGATTAAATGTTTAATTTCATTTCTGAAGTATTGATCCTTTAACATGTGATATTTAAATTTAGTGTGAATCGGAAGGACCTTACAAAATTTAAATAGGTCACTATCACATACAACCTCTTCTTTTATTTTATGAGGTACTATTATCTTTAAGAGCCTGACTTGTAGCCTATATATTTTGTCTAGGTATGATTTAAAAGTGCGACCATAACTACTTAATCCATAAGAAATGACGCTATCCACAAGTGCATTATAAACATCGAGTCTAATATGATATGGGATCCTATTTCGTAGAATATATATTTTTGCCATTATTGCTCGTAACCTAGTACACACTGAGTCAATTTGGTCTCTCCAGTTGAAGCGGTTGTCAATTATAACACCTAAATATTTGTGTTTACTAACTTGTTCCAGCGGCATACACTTGCAATTTTGATCAATATTCGGTAGCATGTGTAGACACTGGTGGTCGTGCCCTATGATCCTGACTTCTCTTACCGATCTTGATTGACTTGAGTGTATATGAAGCAGTTTGGTTTTATCTGCATTTAGGACTAGCCCTGCATCGTGGGACCACTTACAGACGTTATCAAAATCAAATTGCAGTTTCTTCTCCGCCACAGTTACATTTTTATCGGCGGCAATGAGACAGGTATCATCCGCGAACTGGTAAACGGAACATTTTTTGACACAGTTATTCATACTATCAACATAAGCTAAGTAGTGGAGTGGGCCGAGCACGGAGCCTTGTGCTGTGCCCTCTGTCACCAATACTTCATTGCTAAGAGCGTTCCCTATCCTAACATGATACATTCTGTTTCGCAAGTAATTCCGACACCAATTTAACAGTTGCCCACGGACACCAGTATCTTCCAGTCTATGTATTAGTGTATCATGTCGTAAAGTGTCGAATGCCTTACTATAATCAATAAAAATTATTAAGACATGACATTTATTGTTTAAGTGTTGATTTATCTCATCAGTAAACTTTGAAAGTAACAATGAGGTGCTTTTTTTGGGCTGAAACCCAAATTGATTAGCGGAGAGAATACAATGCTTGCTATAAAAGTTATGTATTTCGTTACTTATGTACTTTTCTGCAATTTTGTCTAAAATGGGAAGCATTGTAATAGGTCTGTAATTACTACAGTTTGTTGCACTGCCACTTTTATATATTGGCCGTACTAGTCCTACCTTGAGGCTGTCAGGAAATAGACCACACGCTAAACTGCTATTAATGAGATGGGCTATAGCAGACGAGATTCTGTCTGCTATGAGTTTTAGATCTATAACCCGAATTTGATCTATTACCTGTTGTTCCTCCCGCCTCTTCGCCCGTTTCCTCCTCGGCTGTCGCCTCCCCTGCGGCTTGTCGGCGCCATCGCCGCAGTAGTTTAATAAGCGGTGACATCCCTATAACAAATAAAAAAAATATGTTAAGAAAAGCATCAGGAAGATGGATTATTAAAAAAAAATTGTGATAAGTTTTGAATGATTCACGGTTATTTTCATTAGACTTATATTGACCGGGATATCCGGGATAGACCGTGATTACCTTTTTGATTTTTGTCGAGCTCCCGATTTATTTATTTAAATATCGGGAGCTCGACAAAAATTGTTGTTTGTGCCAAATGCGCAAACGATCACTGATAATATCTGTTTCGTAGTTACCTATCTCTATCGCTCTTGCGTATTGGCGCATTGGATTTCTGTCGGCGTCTGGCGTCGACGATTTTTATTCGACTACGCTGGCAAGTTACAATTTAAAATCGTACCTTTATGGGATTAAGAAAGATTTACGAAGCTTAAGTTTACTTATGTGATTTACATAATCACATATGTAACTACTATACTACTACATATTAAAATGTTACTCATAGTTAACTAGAAAGGATATCGTCACTACTTTTAAAAAAACTTGTATCTTCGTCTGTCAATGAAAAAAAAATTGTAGTAAGTATGTATGGAATGCATATAGACTTACTGCATTTTAACTTTGAGGAACAGCGTGAGATACGAGATTTTTTAAAAGTAGTGACGATATATCGTGTCACGTAGGTACAAACGAGTAAACGACTCAACATAATCCTATCAAATATATGATACTGTGTGTTGTGGGACGGAATATGTTGACTTTATTGTTATTTATTGTTATAACCACTGAAAGTGCTAGTATTGGTTAGCGTTAACAGTGTACCTACTACCTAGCCAACGTCATAATGCTTAAGCTTCGTTAGTGTAACGTAACTAGCTCGCCATATCGCTATTCTGTTAACGCGCCAGACAGAGACTGCGGTTCGATTGTTAGGTACGTAGCGTCAATACAACGGTTGTTAGTTCGGCTAGGCTGGCAGCAGAAAAAACACCCGACATAATGGACCGATTTTCATGAAACATGGCTAAGAAAACTCCCACGGACAGACACACACACAGACAGACAGACAGAGCCAAAATTATACATAACACCCCGTCGTTTTTGCGTCGGGGGTTAAATAGGTACATTTCGGGATGTCAAACGCCTATGGAATATTTTTGAATTGAAATTCAAAGCATTTAACCATGCGGAAAACAGGCTTTCTTTATTCGACCGGAATGGGTTGTGTAGGGTGGGTTAACATTATCTATTCGGATTCAGAGAGCGCTAGACCAAAGGGCTTAAGGTAAAGTTCACTGAGTGCTACACCCTTTACTTACAACTTTCGGATCACCTTTTAAAATAAGTAACAATACTTTTTTACGACCACTCATGGTAATCATATTAAATTAAATAAATAGGTACAAACAATAATTTTGAAGACCAAATCTCTCATTTGTATATTTATTGAGTGGAATCAAGAATTTGAGAGAATATATGGGTGTACGTAGGATGCCCTGAAAGTTTCGGGAATTGAATAAGTACTTTAGGAACGTATATTTGACATGTGTTATACCTCTTTGTTACAAGCATAGTCTCATTATCCGAAAACACTGTCCACTTAGAAAAAAAAAACAATGTTCGATTTTCAATTGTTTTTTAAAGTCGTTGAGTCGCTGGTGAAAATGGAGCTGTCCCGCGAAAGTTTTAGAGCAATGATTTATTATGACTTTAAAAGTGGATTAACACAACAACAATGTGGAGACCGATTGACTACTGCTTTTAGTAGTGAAGCACCTTCGAAGACGACAATATACAGGTGGTATTCGGAATTTCAACGTGGCCGTGTTTGCGGACGACGTACGTGAGGGTCGACCGAAAACTGCCGTTACCGATCAAAACATCGATGTTGTTCGCAAACTGATAAAGGAAGATAGGCATGTTACATATCGGGAAATTCAGGAGACTTTAGGCATTGGAATGAGTCAGGTACAAGTTATTTTACAGCAAGAGTTGGGCGTGAGGAAGTTATTTTCCCGGTGGATTCCTCACTAACAAGTGAGGAATTGACCAATTGACCAATTGACACGGACCGTTTTCTGGTCGTCAGATAACAATCTGACGACCAGAAAACGGTCCGTGTCAATTGGTGCCACAAAACCTAAAAAAGATTTAATGGAGGAAGCTCAAATGCCGTTTTTAGTATTGTGTCAGGTGACGAGTCATGGATTTACGCATATGAGCCTGAATTCAAAAACCAATCTCGAGTATGGGTTTATGAAGACGAGCCGAAGCCGACAAAAGTTGTTCGTTCTCGCAGCACGATCAAAAAAATGGTAGCCACGTTTGTCTCGAAATCGGGTCACGTGGCGACTATTGCACTTGAAGATCGAAGGACTGTCAATGCCGATTGGTATATAGGCGTTCGTTTACCGATTGTTTTTGCTGAACTGCGAAAAAATAACCCTAAACGCCGTATTATACTACACCATGATAATGCCAGCCCTCACACTGCTCAGAAAACAAACGACTATCTGGAGGGCGAAAATGTCGAATTACTGAACCATCCTTCGTACAGCCCCGACCTAAGTCCCAACGATTTTTTTACTTTCCCGAAAATAAAGAATCGGTTGCGCGGTCAGCGTTTTCAGACCGCGGAAGAAGCAGTCGACGCTTATAAAATGGCCATTTTGTCAACCCCCACTTCAGAGTTCGTTTTAAAAAGCAATAAAAGTACTATTATTTCATTTAAATGCGTATTTTTTCCAATTCCCGAAACTTTCAGGGCAACCTACGTATCTATAATGAATTGTAATATTTAATTTAATATACGACCGACATTTTTAAATGGATTTCGCCTACTTTCAGAGTTATAACTTTATAAGCATTTAAAAAAAAACATTGAGTGCTTTCTTTATTAACTCCCGATCGAAAAACGACGGGGTGTTATAAGTTTGACGTGTCTGTTTGTCTATCTGTCAGTGTGTGTGTCTGTCTGTGGCATCGTAGCTCCCGAACGGATGAACGGATTTTTTTCTAAACTATTTTTTCTCCATTATAGACTGCCTTTCTTATACATAAGCCTTTTACGACAATAAATATCTTCAAACCTATTACTTGGAGAACTATTTGATCTATTTTTATGATCTGAATCCTATTTTATTAGAATTCATGGCAGCATTCCATCTGACGGTTTTTCTGAATCGGTGCCAGATCAAGTTTAAATACAGCCTTTAATTGCGCTTGTGAGGTGAAGTTTTGTATAGTGCTTTCGGCGGCCTACTTCAATGTAAGTAGCTTTGACTTGAGATACATAAATAATATTATATATAGTGCTGCTTTGCTCTATCAAAAGTACCTTAGTTAGACTATTTAGAGCTTACAAAACTGAAGAAATACGTAGACTACAACTGAAAAATAATAGATCTATTACAAATGAAAAATCTTATGTATTGATTATTATTTCCGGTTACAAGAGGCAGTGCAAAGTGGATGTGACATTAGAATTTCAATACGTGCACTACAGCCCAAGCCCTCTCGCCAATAGGAGAAAAGCATAACATGAACATAGTCAGTACGCGTATACTAATATTACTAATAATCATTATTTATTATAACTCTGGACGAACCTAAATATAAAATTATGCCTGTAATGTGATCATCGAATTTAAAAATATGTGCTTAAAGTACATTTTGTTGAGATATAAATTAAAAAAAAGTAAAATACGGCTAATTTTATTAAAGTATGTAAAAAAAATAATTAGAAAGTATTTACCACGCAGATGCCGATTCTGGTACATACAACTATCTCTTAAGTTTCGGTTTTGATATGAATGCTTATGATAAAAGTTTGAATAAAGGACCATGGGCAGAAATGTCCCCACCCACCAACAGAAATGAAACATGTCTCATTTAATAGATCTTATAGCAACCTGATGATTTTTTACTATGACGAAGATCGCCCTATGTATGGGGTTTTCTTGGAAAACCGTGTTTTGTTTTTACATATTTTTTGCTCATTTCTTTGAAAGTTTTTGTTTTTTTATTATACTAGTTGATTGATAAACAAGCATGCGGGGCTGCGTGATGGTAAACAGTCACCGCAGCCTATAGACGGATGTAACAACTCATTCTGTCCTAAATATATATTTGTGAAGTATTATTGTTAGTAACATAATGTTTTTTCAACCTTCTCTTTGTAACTATCAATGAGATGAGCAAAAAATATGTAAAAACAAAACACGGTTTTCCAAGAAAACCCCATACATAGGGCGATTCTCGTCATACTAAAAAATCATCAGTTTGCCAAGATCTATTAAATGAGACATGTTTCATTTCTGTTGGTGGGTGGGGACAGTGCCCATACAAATTTGCCCATGGTCCTTTAAAAGTGGAAAATGTCTGCCTTGGGTGAGACTTGAACTCACGGCCTCTGGATCGATACTCCTGCGATCATCGATCGATTGCAGACGTTTCTGCTAATCAGAAGTTAAAATAAAAGTTAGAATCTTCGTTGAACACTGAAAAGACGTGTGTGCGCCCTAAGCACTAAGACTATTGTGTGAAAGTCGAATCAAAACTAGAGTTTACCTCCTCGTCTCTTCTCTCTCATCTTGTTTAGATTCCTAGTTAATGAGAAGCACCACGTTTGTGAGATGATTATTTTATAGTGTTAATGACACTAATAAAATGCAATATGATATAACTAGCTATTGCCCGCGGCTTCGCTCGCGTTATATTTGGGAAAATTTCGGAATGCTCCATACAAGCGTCCACCCCCCCCCATTTTAGGTAAGCGTGGGGGGGGGGGATAGAAAGAGATAAAAAGTAGCCTATGTCACTCTCCATACCTTCAACTATCTCCATGTAAAAATCACGTCAAATCGTCGCTCCATTTTGCCATGAAAGACGGACAAACAAACATACACACACTTTCCCATTTATAATATTAGTATGGATAAAGTGTCCTCAATTGAATTTGACCAGCAGTGGGATATTAAAGCACACCAAAAAAAAACTTGAAAATGAGAATGACAATAAAGACGTATGAAGCTTGGAAGAATTTGCCATTGAGATTCATTAGTCAATAAACGAGCAGACGAGCCGCCTGATGGTAAACGATCATCGTCGCCATAGCCATCAGCTACTTTATCGTTGCCGACTATTGTGTCTAATCAGTAAGCCCCGTAGTCAAATGGCATTTCTGTAAACGCAGCAGAAATGCAGTCTGGCTCTGTCGCACCAATACGTAAGAGCGATAGAGATAGATTGCATTTCTGCGGCATTTGGCGTCACAGAAATGCCATTCGGCTACGGGGCCAGTGCTAACACATGATTGGCGCAAAATTATGTCACCGCGAGATCATACTACCCATTTTTATATCATTATGTGCTAGCCCTGCGGACGACTCCTCATTTGCGAATTGCGTAGCCAGCGGTGCGCACTGATTGGTTCTCACTGTCAAGGCCATAACAAGATTTAACCAAAACCATTTAATACTCGTATTCTTGAAACACAATCAGCCTCCTGTAGGCTGTTAATAGAGGACATAATGTGAACAAATATAATAAACACATTTTGCCCACCCAAAATATTTGTTCTAATTTTCTAAATATAGATTGCGTGGGTTTGTGTGGGTGGGTGGGTTGAAGATTCCTAATTGATTAACCTTTTTTAATAAAAAGTATATGTCTTGCATCGAATAAATGTTATAAAGGTTTCTATTTAATCATTCAATATAGTAGGTCGGTCAAAAGTATCATATTTTGTAAACCTACGTATTCTCTTTTTACTTTATATTGTAATATACAAGGTGCTCGCGAGGAACCCATATAACTTTAACGGCATATTCTTGGTCACATTTTAAGACTAAATTGTCATATAAACTTTTCTAGATTTCGTCTAGTTTCAGAGTTATTGCCAATTTAAAAAAAACATTTCCGTATTGTTACTCAGTAGAAAAGGTTTCTTAACGGCGCTGATGCGCAATTGTGGAGCATAGTCTCACAGTAGTCATTGATAGATGTCAAAATGTGACAAGAAAAACATCCAAATAATTTGGTTTTTAGAAAAATAAATGAAGGAACTCATTTTAATTGCCAACTTTATGGATAAAAATTTTTTTTTATGTGAAAATACGTCCAAAAAAGTAAAAAAAAAAACAAAAAAAATTTTTAAAATTCATATAACATTTTTTCTTTCTTTTTGCCTCAGAAACGCGTGGTTCAAGTTATGCGGGTTCCTCGCGAGCACCTTGTATATTGTTTAATGTGAATCGTAGGTACAGATATGTCTATTTTATTTTATTCCTAAGTAATCCGTGACGATTGCAATAGACTTAAAGACTTAACTAAGCTAAAAGCTAAAAGAAATAAAAGAGTTCAAAGCAAACGTAAAAGACGTAAAACGAGATAACAATAAAAAAAGTACTGAGAGTACTATGACGGAAGATGTTAGTCCACTGAGTTTGAGTCGTTAATCAGACTTAACAAAGAAAAGGTCCATTTTATCCGTGCCGACATTTACTTTTTGTTGCCTTATACCGCCAGCAATAAAAATATTCCTGTATATTGGTAATGTATACATATTTTTTGCTGTATATCTTTGTTGCTGTTTGTACAATTGCAGCAAGGTTCAAAATGTAAACATATAAGTAAACAACATTAGAGGTTGTTATGAAAGAATGAAACCTAAACTAAATAAATGTCATATACAAAGAAAAAGTGACCAAGGCCTAGTCTTCCGAGCTGGAATCGAACCAGCGTACTCCGTTAACCGGACGGATGCCTGTAAAACCACTCGGCCATCGGATCACGAAAGCAAGGGTCGAAATTTTCAAGTATATGACACAATTACTGGCTTATGGGGCTTAAGGCTTATGGAGAATGAAATCTGCTCTTTAGTCCGTTTTCACATTATCCGATCCGATATCGGAAGTCGTAAGGATTTCAATGGAAAAAATCCAAGATGGCGCCTATAATGTATGGGATATCGGTCCGACATCCGATATCGGATCGGATAATGTGAAAACGTTCTTACTCGTAAGGCCCAGCGACCCATTTAAGCTGAAAATGCTCAACTTCGTAAAAACTTTTGTTGTCTTGTTCAAGAAGATTCCGTAAAAGTACGTATTGGCTTTACAAGTTATGCTCAAACAATATAAATTCAGGAGTTACTTATTGAACTTCAGTGAATCGACTTCTCTTGATTGCTCTTTTGGTCGCAGAATCCTGGCTTTAGATTTGCGTGAATCCACGTAAATACACTTGATATTCAAAATTTTGTTTTGTTTTTGTGCTTACTTTTTGTGTGAACTTAATAACATTCGTTTTTAACCTTTTGTCAAGTATTTTGCTTAGCTTAAAAGCGGTTCAGGAAAAGTCAACGTTAACAGTTACGTAACAGTTACAGTAACAGTCTGTGTTTCCACATGAGTACAATCCAGGTCTCTTTAAAGCAAGAGTAAATAGGTATCTCATAGGTAAGCGTGCTCCACCGTAGACCGCATCATCACTTACCATCAGGTGTGATCGTGGTCAAACGTCTACCTATTCATACTAAAAAAAAAACAAGAAGGGGACCAGCAAAACTTAAAAGCTATTTGATCCTCGTTACTTTGCAAACCTTTCTTCGTTGGGGGCTTTTTAATGATTAAATCCATGTTTATTTACAGATTAGAATAAAGGAAAGTTTTACTATAAATAGATTAGGCTTTCAATAAAGGCGTGGGACGAAAAGGTTGAGATCAGCACGTGTGAGATCCTCCGACTCGTCGAGGGCTAATGAAAATTACTGCTGCGTACAAAGTGTGGTTTTACTGAACATTAATTCTTGACGAGTTACACTGAATAGCTTACTTTTACGCGTGTTGCTCCATAAAATTATGATCAGTTAAGAGTTTACATTAGTTCTCGTCTAGGTTTTGAGTAGTTACATAACACAATAAAAATATTATATCAATAATGGTTTTAGACTAATGTGATTGTTATTTGTTAACATTTCACAAGTTCAATACACGTAACTACGTGTCAGTATATTGTATACTTAGTTATATAGAGTGCGATAATTGTATTAAAAAACGCGCCATACTCCATTCAAGCCGAAGTATCGTATAGTACAGTGTCATTTACACTTGACAAATAACCCGATAAATCGAGACAATTTTGTCCTTGAAATAACAACATTGTGGAAATTGCACATAGTTCGAATTTCAAAGAACAGTTAGCTCTACTTATCGGATTTCACCAGTAAACCGTAATATTAGTAATTTGACTCTGCCTACATCAGAAACGTTTGAAAAAGTGATGTGTACTTGTGTAATTATTCCACTTTTTCTTTATTTAAAACCATTCCTCGATTTACTTTTTTTTAGACCACGTCCGGTGGTAAGCAGGTATACGGTCGGCTTGATGGAAAGCGGAAAAAATACTTAAAAATATATTATTGAACGCGTAAATAACTACGTTAAATCTTCTGAAGGTTACGAGTATTGCATAATAAAGTTGTAGGTTAGTTTTCAGTTTACTTACTACAGTTTTACACGAACACTCAATGATTATGATTACTGCTCACTTTATGATCCCTCACCCCTAACAGTTTAACCGTACGAGACACTTAACTAGTATCATGTAAATGGGCCATTACGTGTAAATTGTTGTTATTGTAACCTACGTCGTTTGTTGTTTATCCATCTTTGTCCCCAATCATTACCATTTCTGTCATATTCAATCGATAATAAGTTCCTCTAGAATATCGCTTTTAAGGTCAGTTTGGCTACACTCAAATTTGAATCTTAATTGCTGGAACGTAAATAGTTTTTACTGTGGCACAATTTAAAGATTCTTGACAGAGGCGTTAGTAGTAAATATAATTAAATTGAGCTGAATATAGTTAGGTACATGAATAATAAATTCATTTCTTATTTTGTTTTTGTATTTTCAAGTAATTTTTACATTTAATATGTATATATTTATTAAATAGGTGAATATCTATGTAGATCCATTCGTTTATGTGTAGTAAACAGAAACTAAACGCATCAATAAAACTCAAGAAGTAGTTAAAAATATTACAGCATACAGTGAATATGTAGATATAATCTTGCAGTTACGTATATTCCGCTAAGACATCTGTATAAAGTAAGAAATGTAGCTAGGACCTAGGTGTAGCAAGCTGACAACTCCGAGGTTCAACTGCTATAGTTTAACACGGTATCACTGGAAACCTAATCCCGATAAGTGATGGCCTCTGAAGATTAATAGAAAATCATACCGTGACGCGGAGGCGGGCTTCTACCAAGACCACTGACCTTAGTTTCCGATCCTGTACCGCAACGATCCTGTGTCTATCGATCAATTCCGTTTCGAGAGGCCACTGTTAACACGGGTTTGGTACATTTCTGTCGATTTTAGTATTCGACTGGAGGCTCCGGTCGGTACTGAAAGCAGAATGGCGGAGGTGCGCGCGCAGGCGATCGATGGCGATGCGCGAGGCGACGGGCCAGCAAAAACTGCCAACTCGAAAACGACTTAAAAGCGCACGCGCTTCATACATTATCACCCCTTTATTTTTTGAACAGTATAAAGGTTCCGATCTGAGCTCCTTTCGACTTTTACGTCACTCAATGCGTACATTGAAGAGTATGTTAGCCACTGAACGGTGTTTGCTGCTGAGTCCACGCCGATCCGAGCCAGGCTCATAAACATGCGCGATCCCTCGCCTTCAGTAAGGCTCTAGTAAATAAAAATATGTATGGAACGGGTATGCTAGGAAATTAGAACGGAATGAGATTTTGCTGGACGGGAAGTTCTTAATTTCTGGCTTTGTCCTCGCCTCTGACATGTTAATTGCTTGATAACAGCACTTTAGCCGCCGCTGGCACATTCCTCGTAATATGCGTACGAGCTGAACACAAACTTTATCACGTCTGTTTAGAAATTATCGTAGTAGGAGTTTTCCTACTACGATAATTAAATGTTACTTTCATTTTCTCATAGTTTTTAGGGTTCCGTAGTGAACTAGGAACCCTTATAGTTTCGCCATGTCTGTCTGTCCGTCCGTCCGTCCGCGGATAATCTCAGTAACCATTAGCACTAGAAAGCTGAAATTTGGTACCAATATGTATATCAATCACGCCAACAAAGTGAAAAAATAAAAAATGGAGTAGGTAAACGTTTCGTGGCAGCGGCAGCGCACACTGCAGAGAGCGCACGTGGACACCGGCGCGGCGCCACAGAATATATAATAGCACAAGTAAAGAAGGCCCACTGCTTTGATGTTTCCGAAATGCCGCCTTTTTAAATACCTACAACATTCTTACAAAGAAACGAGCCGCACGTGCGCGGCGTCCGGTGATAGGGTTACCAATGGATCCAAACGAATTAATACTCACATTAAATGTTATATTATTATATTCAAGTCTTGAGTACTTTCTAGGTATATACGCTGTATTCATATATTTTTGTTCAAGGTTCCAACATCACAAGCCTTATTGAACTTTTCCGTGGGACTTAATCAGTAGTAGATCTGTATAAGAATATCTTTTGGTATTTATTTTATTCAACATGTCTATTTAATTAAGTACTATTAGCCATTCCACCCGCGGACATCGCTTAAAAAACCTCGCGACGTAAAGTAACAATAGAAAGTGCGAACGTGCATTCCGTGAGAATGTGCGCCACCCCTGAGTAGGCCGCGAACTCGCGGCCACAGCTCGCGGCCGCCAGGATATACTTGTAGCGCGGCGATAGGATAGCGGAGTGAGCCGCCCCTGGCAGCGCCAGCGGACGCGTCTGTGTGCGTGAGCTAGGTATGCATACAACTACAACTGCTGTAGGCACCGCCCCCCCTCAGCGCGTCCTCTGCGGCGCGGCGATAATCACCTAGCCCTAAGGCCCTGGTTTCTCTGGCCCGTCACACGCGCCCGGCGGCGTTTGGATGTGAGCCGCATGTGCCGCTGTGCCACACGCTGTCGGTCGCGGGTGCGTGGGTTTTCTGACCCTTGGTCACCCGTCGTCGGCGACGGAACTCAGTAAGTAGCTCTGGTAGACTGATTTTTGAACTGTTGTGTTGTGCTCTGATCAAAATGAATGCAAAAATACTTACATTGTAATTCTTAGAGGAAGAAGATTATACGCGACTTAATCCGTCCATATAAATATTGATATTACCCAAAAAAAAGAGACAGTCAAACGATATTTTTGTATGAAACCGGCAAAAAGAAAGTGAAATTTTTAACTTGGTACTCAAACACTTGCATTGTAGTAAAGAAAAAATTACATCATATATTCGATTAAGTATATCGAAAACAGTTCACAGAAGTGCAATTCATCCATTGAATTACTATGTACTAACATACTAGAAATTACACCCCAAACAAAGTCTGTGCTCCGGCCGGCAGCGCGCGGCGCATGCGTGGGGAGGTACCGTGTCATAGAGTAAGACTTGACCAATGACCACCTAGACGCGACACTCTTAGTGTAGACCTTTTTTATACTTTTTGTAAAATACTAACCCCTTATTCATAAACGCACACTAAAGTTATCAAGCCGATAAAGTTCGTTTGTCCCTTTTCGGCGTATTGGTGTGATAGAAAGGGACAAACGAACTTTATCGGCTTGATAACTTTAGTGAACGTTTATGAATAAGGGGTAAGTAGTTTAATTTTAGCACTATCATACATTGTGCTATGTTTAAGTTCTACTAAGTGAAACAAAAATACATTATTGATTTTTTTCATATACCTACTTTAATTGCCCTTGAAGAAAATCATAGGTTATTATTGTATGAAAATATCGATTACAACTCGTGTTAGAACTGTGTAGTATTCATAAGTATAACGTGAAATAAATTTAACATTTCTCTTTTATATATTACAAACAGAATATAATCACAATTACTATACTTCATTACCTACATGTCAAGTCTGTGCGATTATGATGCGATTAATCTATGATTTCGTTCAACAAAATGGCAGCGATAGCTTCGCGTTTGAGGAGCGCGTCCCTTCATTGAAATAATTACTTAAATAAAGATCGATTAACATAGCGTGTATACTAACCGATGAAATGTGACACGTCAGTTTTATTCGATTTTCTCGTATGGCTTAAACAGCATCTTGTTGCGCAGGAAGGCATTTTTACATTTTATTTGTGTGTGCAGGCAGAAACATAAGTCCAATGGACTTATGTTTGTAGCGCAAACGTTTTGCTCGCAGTGTCCTCTCTAGTATTACCTCAATGAGTTCATCATTATCTTTAGTGAAGTCAGTCATTTTCCATATCAAGACGCCACCCGCCGTCCGTTGCTATTGTACAAAACGAATACAGACCGTCGCGTGCGGCGTGTGACCTTCGCCCGTCGAACCACCCGCCGTCGGCGACGTTTCAAAGAAACCACCCTCAAACATTTCCGAACAAAACATTCGAACGTCGTCAGTCGCGGACCCGCGTAATTAAAACCACAACGTTCTATGAACATTGGTCAAGTGCGAGTCGGTTTTCGACTTTTCCATACAAAGAACTCATGAGCGCCTGAACGACTGTGATGGCAAAGTTAACTTTTCGCACTTTCAAGACTTTACGTATATATCTCGGAAACGATAAGAGATAGAGCAAAATGGACTTCAGATTTGGGCTGTCGTTGGCACAAATTCTATGTTTTCGTCAACAGAGACCCTTTTTTGGACCGATTTGAACAAAATTTTGCTCAGTCCACTTACAAACGGTCTTAAGCGCCTCCTTTTTAGTAGAAACTTAAGTCATTTTGGCAAATGAAAAAAAAAAATGAACAATTTCTAAAAAGAAAAAGACAGAAATGAATTTCTTTCTAGCTGTCCATCACGCTTACAAAATTTTAAGACGTTTAGTACTGCTTGCAGCGTCAGTGAGTGAAAATCTTAATTTGAGTTTTTTTCTCGTAAGTCCGACTTACGCTTGACTGTAGATTTCTAATAGGTTTTCCTGTAATCTACAGGTAGAGGGCTATCTCGTGTATTTTTTTGAAAATTTTACGCTAAGTAGTTTCGAAGATAAGGGGGGGGGGGGAATGATCATTTTTTGTCTATTTTCTTAAATTAATTCTAAAGTACCAAAATTAAAAATTAAAAAAAAATATATTTCAAATGCTCATAAAATGCTCTTTCATTTGATATATAACACAATATTTCAAAAATGGAAAAACTGTTTTATTAGTAAATGTACTACATGTAAAGTGGGGGCTGATACTTTTTTTCATTCCAACCCCAACGTGTGATATATTGTTGGATAGGTATTTAAAAATGAATAAGGGTTTACTAAGATCGTTTTTTGATAATATCAATATTTTCGGAAATAATCGCTCCTAAAGGAAAAAAAAGTGCGTCCCCCTCTAACTTTTGAACCATATGTTTAAAAAATATGAAAAAATCACAAAAGTAGAACTTTATAAAGACTTTCTAGGAAAATTGTTTTGAACTTGATAGGTTCAGTAGTTTTTGAGAAAAAACGGAAAACTACGGAACCCTACACTGAGCGTGGCCCGACACGCTCTTGGCCGGTTTTTAAATTCATTTTTTAATTCGGTAAGTATTCACATTAAACTAGAATTGAAATTTTCGCAAATAAGTTTTATTAAATAACATCACAACGAACAAAATGAAGCTGTAGTACTGTGTGGCAGTTATCGAAAACCACGGTTTTGCTGTGTAAAAAAAAGCAGAGAAACTCGTTTAGTTGTTAACATGCAATAAGTTGACTATTTAATAAAATAAATGTAAATTTTTTCACTGGTCTATTTTTTGTATGTCGTTTGTTATATATCCACTGAAGATCTCAATACACATGTATTTTAATGTTTTTCATGATAGTACCGATTTCAAATGAATGCATCGATTATTGTTTTACCTACCTAGGTACCTAGTAATTTCGTTGGAAGCGCTATACGAAGAGAACAGTACTTTCTGCAGGTTCAGGATGTTCAGGTGGACTCCTTTGTAGCCTGTCATCGCCTTGGTAGAGCCCGCAAATCCAAGCCAAGACCCATTTTGGTCAAGTTTTCTTGTCAGCGGGCCAGGGATGCTGTATGGGCTGCAAAGAGGAAGTTGAAAGGTTCCGCAAGACACTCTCCGAATTTCTAACAGCGTCCCGGCATGCAGTGTTTCTAGAAGCTAGACGGGTCTTCGGAATTCAGGACAGCTGGACAAACGACGGCAAGGTAGTGGTGCAGTGCCATGATGGTTCCAGGCACAGAATCACTTCACTCGAGGAGCTTAAGTCGCTGCCCTCTCCGCCTGATGCTGTAGGAGATACTGCTGAGCAGCGTCCTTCTACGTCGGAGAGTGACGCCAGCGAGGCACCCGCTGCAGCTGCCAAGACATCGAAGCAGGCGCAGGTAAAGCCAGTCGAGTCTAAGCGGGCACGTAACCCTAGGAAGACCCATGCTGTTTAAGGCTCTTGATAACGGTTTGCTATCTTTTGTCGGTATAATAGCTTCTCCTTAATCAATTTTTCTCAAGTACCTTCATTGTTGTATAGTATTTTTTTTATTTCCTTGTCGCTACCACTCAGTCAAATTTTTAAGTAGCTTAAATATGTCACTGTCACTTCATCTGTCAAAATTGACATTGCGTTTCGTTTCTGCTTGACGGAGGTGTATTTTTCTATGGAGGTCCATTTTTGTGTAAATTACTTTTGTTTTAAATTCTTATCTCCCGGTGTTTTGTATTATTAGTAATAATTTTACGTGTCTTATGTAACTACTGGCGAGCAAATGAGGTTGTATTTTGATCTCAAGATTTTAGTTAGCTAGTTTTAGGTTTTGCATACACATTAAGAGCATATTTTATTATTTATTATAGTATATACCTATATATATTTTGTGTTTATATATATTTTGTGTTTGTTTATATACTGTAGTATCATATTATATTCGAACCATTTATGTCAGACTTGTTTAACGTAAGCCTTGAGAGTGAATTCTTCTCCCTGTCATCTTCTAGTCATTATGACTCCTTGAGTGATGCCTCAGACTTGCCTAATTTGGGCGACCGATTGCAGTGCACCTTTGCTAATTCAAAAAAATGTTTTAATGTGGTACATATAAATGCGCAAAGCATACCTGCTCATTACCCGGACCTTCTTGCCTCTTTTTCCTCCTGCAATGTTGATGCTATACTTATCTCCGAAAGCTGGCTGAAGCCGTCGCTTCCTTCTGTCCTATACCCTTTGCCCGGATATCGATTGATACGCAATGACAGGACCGGTCCTGGGGACGGTGAGTCGGGTGCGGTACGGGGCGGTGGTGTGGCCGTGTACCTGAAAAGTGACTTGAGTTGCCAAGTGGTTGCGCAGTCACCTACGGTCTACACGAACTCGGCCGAGTATCTCTTTCTGGAGGTCTCCTTGCATCGTTCCAGGGTTCTCCTAGGTGTCTTCTACAGTCCCTCGTGTCACATTAATTATTTTGACACCCTAGAGAGAACCTTGGAGGATCTAAGTCTGCAGTTCGACCATCGTATAATAATGGGGGATTTTAATACCTGTCTCATCAAAAATGATTCCCGTGCCCTTAAACTGCAGTCGGTAGCTACTTCGCTAGACCTTGACATCTTGCCTCTCGCCCCTACTCACTTCCCTCATAACGGCCCTCCATCACTCTTAGATCTAATTTTAACTTCCTCTGCCGATTTAGTAGATTCTCATGGACAGTTTAATGCTGCTGGCTTCTCGCGTCACGATCTAATTTATGCGTCCTTTAAAATTCGGCCTCCCAAACAAAGGCATAAGATTGTATTGCGTCGGGACCTACGTAGCATCAATTTGCAAGCGCTATACGATGACATGGACAAGGCTGATTGGCATAAGATCCGTGGTCTGGCTGACGTTGATCTGAAGTTAAGGACTTTTAATGACACATTGCTTGCGATTTTCGATAAACATGCTCCACTGAAGCCGATGCGGGTGAGGCATTTTCCAGCACCGTGGCTTACACCTGATATCAAGTCACTTATGGCCAGGAGGGACAAAGCGCGAGTCAGATTTAGAGCGGATCCTACAGTGCAGAACCATCATAGCTATATTAATTTGCGGAACCGCTGCAACAAATCTTGTAGAGACGCTAGGCGCCGTTACATTCATAAGTCTATTGATAACTGCCCCCGTTCAAGTTATGGAAGTTTCTGAAGTCACTTGGGCTGGGCAAAGTTCCTCATCGTTCCACGGGCTCTCTAGATCTAGATCTCATGAATCAGCACTTTAGCACATCTCCGGTGACTTTAGATCCTCTCGTCAAACAAGCAACTCTATCCTCTCTTGATAATGCTCCTAGACCTGTCCCTGACTCTTCTTCTTTTACTCTTGTCAGTATCTCTCCACATGAGGTTATTTCATTGTTAAAAAATGTTAAGACGAGGGCTGTCGGTGAGGACCATCTTAGCCTGGATATGCTTATGCTCGTGGCGGATTCAATCGCTCCAATTCTATCAGAAATCATTAACTTTTCCTTTACTTCCGGTACATTCCCTGTTATGTGGAAATTAGCTCACGTCATACCCCTTCCTAAAATTTCTAATCCCACGTCACCTTCCCAATACCGTCCCATATCCATCCTCCCAGTGTTATCGAAAATTGTCGAACATTTTGTTAATAACCACCTTCTCTCATATTTCCACAGGCATGAGTTGTTGAATCGCTTTCAGTCGGGTTTCCGTCCCGGGCATAGTACTGTCACGGCTCTGGTGAAGGTTACCGATGACATTCGTCTTAATATTGAAAATAAAAAGCTTACGCTTCTCGTACTTTTGGACTTCAGTAGTGCTTTTAATACAGTAGATTTTGATATCCTTCTTCATATTCTTCGTACTTTTAATGTGTCACAGACGGCTTTATCTTGGTTCCGTAACTACCTCTTTGGGAGACGCCAGCGTGTCAGGGTCGACGACAAGATTTCGGATTGGTGTGATCTGTCTGCTGGTGTTCCCCAGGGAGGGATACTCTCTCCTCTCCTATTCTCAATTTTTATTAATGGCATTACTGAATCCTTAAAGTGTTGTTTTCATCTCTACGCGGATGATTTGCAAATTTACGCGTCGGCTAGCATGGACGAGTTTCCTCATCTTGTCAATAAAATCAACAGCGACCTTGAGTCAATACGTCTCTGGGCTCACAAGTTTGGGTTGAAAGTGAATGCGTTGAAGTCGCAGGCGATTGTCATCGGTGGCCCTCACTTTGTGTCCAAACTGTCGGAAATGGTGGTACCCAACGTAATTTTTGATGGAACAATTATCCCATTTTCCGCTACAGTGAAAAACTTGGGTATCACCATAGATCAAACTTTGTCCTGGTCAGCCCACGTCGCTGATGTTAGCAATAAAGTGTTTGCGTCTCTCCACTCGCTGAGGCGTTTACAAAATTTTCTTCCACTTCAAACAAAAATAACACTTTCTTCGTCATTGTTGCTTCCTTTGTTAGATTACGGTGATATCGCTTTTCTGGACCTTAGTGAGGAGTTGCTTGACAAACTCGAGCGGTTGCAAAACTTGTGTATCCGTTACATCTATGGTTTGCGTAAGTTTGATCGCGTATCCCAGTTCCGATCTCAGCTTGGCTGGCTGCCGATTCGCCGTCGTCGAGACGTGCATGTCCTGTCACTGCTTTTTAATGTCTTATTTAATCCGTCTTCGCCACGCTACCTTTCCGAAAGATTTAGTTACTTGGCTGCTGGCAGTAATCACCGTTTGCGATCTAGCGCCAATCTTGCTCTTGCAATTCCACCCAATAAGACGCGGACATACAGAAAATCCTTTTCTGTCTATGCCGCTAAATTGTGGAATGAGATACCGGTGTCCGTGAGGCTATCCCAATCTGTAGCAGCACTCAAGAATAACCTTAAAAAACTATGGCTTTCCGACACTTAATTTTTTTTTTTTATCGGATTGTTTTTTTTTTTTTCTTTTCTCTCTTTTTCTTTTTCTTTAATTTTTATCTATTTTTTTTTTATTGTCGTCTTGCTTTGTGGTTCGAATTAATATCCATATACTTTTTGGTCTAAGTACCTATATAAATATATATTTTATGAGTATTTGTTTATTTATTATTATTATATTATTATATATGTATATATTGGTGTATTAATGTAATTGTATATGTATATATTTGTTACCATGTGTATACAAAATTTGCATTTAATTATTTTAGTGGTTGTACATTTTTGAATTCGTCACTCATCGTTAATTCGCTTCTACTCATTTCCTCAAAGGTTGACTGGAAGAGATCCCATTAAGGGATAAGCCCGCCTACATTGTATATTACTGACTCTGTAACTGTGTCTCTTTTGTTTCCTTTATGTACAATAAAGCTTATACATACATACATACATACATACTTTTAACAAAGTAATTCTACTAACGTATTGTACAAAATAAAATGTTCAACGATATTCTAATGTCATCGCACTCATCGCAACCAAAATATAAATCCAATATTTTTGTATGATATCATCACATTTGTATTTAAATTTTCAAGGGCTAACTGTTTCAAAAACAAAATATTGTCGATTCGTTTAGATCCTTATCTTATGCAGACAGGGAGTTATGTGCTACAAGACTCAACTTACTTCATAACATGTTGTCCTTTAGGCTTGTGTGGGACTTAGAACTTCCAGTTCTAAAGCTTTGTTGTATTTAAGTACCTACATATCAGCGACAGGAAACCGTACCAATTTTTTGATTAATATTAGAAAAGATAAATAACTTGCAATTATAAGGATTAGGCTGTTGCCTGAAAAGCAAAAAAAAAACAGTATCTTAATTCACTACGACGAGTGCTCTTTTTCGTCGCTCAATGTCATACAGAAAGATTAAAATAAATTTTATAAATTTACCTATAATATTGAATGTAAATACAAGATTTAAGTATTTATTGGCAATTAAAATAATTTTTTTTTTTTTAATAAAAAGAGTCAGAAAATTTTCATAAGTATTTTCTACTATAGGAGGTTCTTACACAGATTGACTGAGTCCCATGGTAAGCGCAAGAAGGTACTCAGACGACGATATATAATATACATAGCAAACCTGATTCACAACACAAGACATAGATACAAGTATTTGTGCTCATCACACAAATTAATTCTCCGGATTCGAACTCAGGACCATCGGTCACCCACTATGCCAGGCCGGTCTTCTGACCCTGTTATCAACCTAGTTTTCCCAGAAGGCTAGTTTTTCGCCGCGTACAAAAACTACATTATAGCCGTAAGCGGGCGCTTTAGCTTAATCCATACTGCCCCAGACGAGGCACGGGTTACGTTCCAACCGAGCAGCAGAGTTGATTGCTCAGAATAAGCTATGTAAGGATGAAACAATAAAACTGTTTTAATTAGCCTGATAGTAGAGCTTGTGCCATCTAGGATGGAGATTTTGCTTACTTACAATATGTAAATTGATCATCATCATCATCATCATATCAGCCTTTTATCGCCCACTGCTGAGCATAGGCCTCTCTTCTAGTACGCCACTTGTCCCGGTGAGCTAGTCTTATCTTATCCAGTTGTGACCCGAAGATCATAGTATTACATATGTACTCGTAATACCTATGTATGTAAGCTGTGAATAGGCTTGCAGGAAGCAAATTCGGAATACGAGAATAAGTCGTGTCACGGTCTTACGGTATTTGTGGTCTTTGCGGGATGCTAGAAACATACCTATTTGCCCTAAAATCTAGATCAAACATCGATCAAATACGACTCATCATCCTCCTTGCGTTTTCCCGGCATTTGGCGCGGCTCGTGGAAGCCGCTGTGACAAGTAATCCCAAGATTTGGCGTAGGCACTAGTTTTACGAAAGCGACTGCCATCTGACCTTCCAACCCAAAGGGTAGCTAGGCCTTATTGGAATTAGTCCGGTTTCCTCACGATGTTTTCCTTCACCGAAAAGCGACTGGCAAATTTCAAATGACATTTCGCACATACGTTCGAAATGTCAAATACGACGATATCTTTTACAGTTTCGGATCCTGGTTACTTGATTCTAGTCAATTTCTTCACTTAATGGACTGATCTGCGCTTATGCTATGGGAATAAGCGAATGAGTCTTGTCGCGGTCTCACGGTATTTGTGGCCTCTGCGGGACGCTGTGGACACGCTTGCCCTAGATCAAACCTCTATCAGATCAGGCTTTAAAAAATACGAGTATATTTAGTAATAACAAAGAGGATCGAGTGTACATATAATTACTGTCGAAGTAAAATATGTCAGTTACAGTGCATTAGACCGCCAGCCATCTCTGGACATAGTACCAAATAGTGTATTTATAACAAGTGATGAAAATAAATTTTAATGTTATATCCTTCTTTAACCTAGCGTTTCCCGGCATAGCGTCGGGGGTTTAATGTAAGGTACTTATTTATATTTAGGATGCAATATTGTTCATGAATTAGCAGTAATTATTCATGAAATAAAACTAAGGAAACGACCTATGTACATATATAAACGGGTGACTAGGAAAGCTCTGCTGTGATGGGACCGAAACGTCGAATATAAACTCACTACACGTTATATGTAAGTATAGTCTGTTTCCATTCATTTTTTATAAATATTTATGACACTTACGATTTTCAACAAACAATAGGGACGCGTTTACGCGTGAACGTGGCTTGATAAACGGTGTAAACACTTATTCTAATTAGTACCGATGTTAAGGTACACACGGCTTTACGTTTGCGAGGACACCTTTGTGAGTCCCTCGGCGAACAATTGCAAGGTAAATACTATACCTATAAATAGGTCATAGGTCATTCTTACACAGATTGACTGAGTCACAACATGGTAAGCTCAAGAAGGCTTGTGTTGTGGGTACTCAGACAGCGATATACATACTTATAACTACTGTTTAAGATGTAAATAAATACATAGAAATCATCTATGACTACACATCGGTAACTCGTGGCATTTAGGTAGCACTTGACAGTTACTAATAGACTAGTTATGTGACAATGATATTCCTGTACCTAAGGGACGAGAAAAATAAACTAATTTATAAAGTTAGTATACCTCTGTATAAATTCTTGTATAGGTACCCATAAAAGCCATATGCTAATTTAATAAGGCCCACTTGCACCAACCACTTAACTCTGGGTTAGTGGGCTGTCAACTGTCAAATTCCATATAAAATGGTGGGTTAACCCTCCATTTTCGTTGGTGCAAGTGGCCCTAAGTATAGTAATATTATTAGTTAAGTAGGGTCGGGGCGTGAAGTCCATAGATCGTTAATCGTTGTAAATGTGGATGGCGCGATTAAAGCGCAGCCGGAACTAATTAAATTATTGTTTTTTTTCCTATATAAAAACGAGATTTCGAACAAACTTCCGACGTGAGTTAAAATATTATCCCTAATAACTATTTGCTTAACAGCTAACTTACGTCGGAAATCGGTACCAAGTCAAATAAAAATGACCATGATTTTGGTTTCAAATATAATTTTATTATTTTAAAATGTGACCCAGACGTGTTAATAAGCATGACAACTAGCTGCAAAAGAAAACTTTAATCGGCCATTAGTGTGGGCACTAAGTGATATATAATAATAAGACAGTTTTTCAACCTTCCAACAGGCAATGACGCAAAGTGTGAATACCATTCTATTACAGAGAATTAAACACGACGGGAAGCAATCGTACTGTTGTTCTTGTTCCGTTGTTTCTATTGACTTATAATTTGTATTTAATGCCAGTTGACTGTTGTAGAAATAGCATAAGTTTCGGTGGAGAATTGAAACGTTCATCTTGAATTTGATATCTGAATTAATTTGTTATCGTTCACAAGTACATTTCGTTCGTACATGTTCGTAATGGATGCACTGACTTCAACGTAACGTAATGATGACAAAATTGCATTACACAGGGTACCTATATACCTAGCCATTTTATTTATTCAAATGCTTAAATGCTTACGATAATATCATTATTTCTATCGATCTTCTATATACCTAAGTGCGACAAAGTTATGCGTTTCGATCAGCGTCCACAGCCTTAACGATTGTCATTTCGACTTGGCCGGCTGGTAAGTTTTGGTTTGGGAGACGGCTGCTATGACGGCACCGCTATCCTAGGAAACCAGGCCCCGTAGCCGGATGGCATTTCTGCGACGCCACACGTCGCATAAATGCAGTCTGGCTCTATCGCGCCAATACGCAAGAGCGGTAGAGATAAAGAGCTACGAAAGAGATATTATCGTGAGCGTCTGTGCATTCGGCTACGCACCCTGTACAGCTCAGTGTGCGTAGCCGAATGGCACAAACGCTCACGAAACGAAACGCTAGTAGATATCTATCTCTATCGCTCTTGCGTATTGGCGCGACAGAGCCAGACTATCTTTCGCGGCGTTTCGTTTTCGTTTCGCGTCGGAGAAATGCCATTCGGCTAAGGGGCCTGATCGTAATGTACCTTACGTTGGAATTGGTCACTTCCTTTCTAAGTTTTTACTATGCTACGCTTGTAGCGCTACGTCGTAACTGCTACGTACTACGGTACGACTACGGTAACAGTATGGATTAAATATTTGGAATCGCTTTACTCAAGGTACTACAGTAAAATATTAATAACAAAATAGTCGCTGCTGACATGATGATTTTTCGGAAAAAGAAAATCTTCAAGTTTACCTACTTACTATAAATTGTTTATTCATAATCAAGAATCAGTGTTTTTAGAATTCTTCGACATTCGAAAGAGATTCGGTATGACACGAATGCACTGTAGATAACTTGTTCTTACTTCGTGTCAGGACTTCGAATACAATTAGAAATTAAATTTACGTCTTATTCATCTTAGTCTTATACTGCTTTCCATAAAAGTTTTCAAAACATCCTTTAAGTATGTATCGTATAGACATTTTGAAGACCGTATATTTCTTAGAAAAGTATAATATTTTTCATTATTTTATACGGACTAACATCTATTTTATATTTACACATCCGAGTCAAATCGTATGTGTTAACATAAAATCTCATCTTCAAGTGTGGTTTGCGGAAACATAATATATTGTGTTACGTAAAAGGGATAATTTGTCACGTCGACGTTGCGTTACGTGCCTTTTATGCTTCCCACTTCAAACCAAGAATATATTTGGAATCAAAAGTGCTTTAACCTTTGCCTTTTGCACAGGTGCCTGTAGAAATAAGACTGTCAGATATTTTGTGACCTTCTTTTTGTGCGATGTTAACACCGGCGACTATATACAACACGTACTCGTACACTGTATTGTTCAAAAAACGTAAAAAAAAACATTTGATATTGTATTTTCTAATGGTTACAAGACTTACAAGTAATGTAAATTTTCTCTATTTAGATAAAAAGTAAAGTTGCGGTTTCAGTAATTAGCCCATAATTGAACTAGTTTGTTTGAAGTACATTTAAAAATAAATGCTCTATTTTTTGCTTCGTTGTTAATATATTAAGCTGCTTATTAGGTCTGGACATTGTGATCCCCTAAAGCCATTTATTTTATAAGTAATATTAATAAATATAAAGGAATATAATAAACATTTTCTTTTAGAAAAGTTTCTACGGATAATGACAATCCATTAACCTAGTTTCATAACTACTAGCTTGAAAAAGTAAATATATTAGAAGTTGTTAGATTTAGTGCTCAATATTAGGGGCATCAAGCTTTATTCATTTCTCATTTATTCATCTATCCTTTTGTTAGAAACGGAACAATTGTTTGTGGCTGATAAAATACATATAACTTTAGTGTATTGTGTGACATTTAAGAATAGAATAAAATCGAATTGATGTGACGCAGAAGAAGAGAAACCATCGAGATTGAGTTAAAACAGCAAAATAAGATTATATCATAAAATATACAACCAAAAAATCAGCTATAGGGAGAAGAATATCCATTCTAATAGAGGTCAGTCTGCGGCTGGGAGCTCATGACACTAGCTGCGTTACCTCTCTGTATCGCAAGGAAGTACGTTCAGAAAAGTACGTGGTAGCACCCTGTACTGATGACCAGCGGTTTCGACAGTGTCGCCGGCTTAGCCGAATGACAATCGTTAACGCTAAACGCTGATCGAAACGCAGTCTGGCTCTGTTGAGCCAATATATTTGTGCATTTGACTACATGCCCAGGGTAAACTGAAATAAATGTCATGTACAAAGAAAAAATGACCAAGGCCTCCAAGTGTCCAATGCTGGATTCGAACCAGCGTACTCCGTCATAGCCACGGATGCCTGAACCACTCGGACAACTGGTCACGGCAGCAAGGTTGAAATTTTCAAGTATATGACACAATTACCGAAGGCTTATGGCGCTTCCGGCCATTTCTGAAGTAGAACCGGAACTAGTTCGACCTCCTAACTGAATCAAACCATGTGATTTCGAACTAGCGAAGAGAGATGGCGCCACCATGTTCACTCTAAGACCAAATTAAATTATTTGGTAGGAAATGTTTTAATTTGTGAAATATTAAAAAAAACACAAATTAAAATATTTTCTATCAAATAATTTAATTTGGTCTTAGAGTGATACCCAGGGTAACCAAAAGTCTCACCCGCGAGTGCTGCAAACTCGTAACGACGCTTGGTATGATGAGGCAGAAGTTTTAGTTGTCACAAACATACGGAAATATTCTAAACCTGTCAAAGATCAATGGTGCTCCGGTAAATATCAAACGCTCGCTGAACTCGAATGATGCTGATAGGACCTCTTCTTTACGTACTTGTAAAATATTCCAGGACGCAGGTACTCGAGAATAAGTAGGGTGGATTGTATACATTTCGACACGTCACGCGTCAAAGTTGTTCAACCGTCTGTGTTATTTCGGGGTTTACCCAGGGACGGATTATAAATATACATCCAGTTTTTATTGATTTCCGTTTATTTTGAGGGTAGGTTCTTGAGGTCAAATACGATTAAATTTTTCTAAGAAACTTATTGTCTTAATTCTTACTTTTATTGAGTTAAGGTACAGCGGGCCGTATCTCGACTGGGAGGCACTATGCTGTTGAGTTCTACATGTATCCACTAAACACGCCTACCATATTATATAATCGGTGGGTGGTATTTAATAATGAAAACATTGTAAAACATGGAAAAAATGGATCAGTTACATTTGTCCTTTAGTCGGGATTTGTCCGCTGTACCTTACGATAAAAGAATTGCTTGAAGTATCAAGCCCTTTATTTTACTTCCTGATATTATTTATTTTATCATGACAAACATTTCAGGCTTCATGGAAATTTATCTCTTAAGGGGACTATCCCTTAAGGGTAAATTCTAAATTCATTCAGCCATATCAGGACTAAAATTTAATTTGTGAAATAAATTACTGCGAACGATTTCGGGGCAACAACTAGTATACTAAAAGCTGCCTTTGGTCCTCAAACGGATCTATTATATACCTTTGTATTATATTAATAATGATACGAAAATCCGTCGTCGGATACTTTTTGCGGTCTTCGTGGATTTATTCAGGTCAACTACGTGTAACCTGAATTAGTACCTAATCATAATCGTCAACAAAGACCCACTGCTTACAATTTCTGAGAAACTGATTTTTACTCGGAAAATATGAAAACTCAAATTGCTTGGTTTTGAAGAGATGAAATCTAAATAAATTGATTTATTTCCTCGTAAGCTTCCCATATAATTGAAATAATTAGAGCTCGTGTCTGAGATCTCCAAACAGCCATAACAAATAAGTAAATAATTCCTCGTTAAAAGTTACCTTATGATCTTCCTAGTCACTTTGCATTCCCAATATGATCTCGTGTTCCCAGTAAGTATTTCAATACCTAGAATTAGCAAGTAAAAAGTGTCGTCTTTAAAAAGTGAAATGCAATATTCTATTTATAGAGTGTCCCAGAATGTCTCAGGAAGCAACGCCATGGTGTCGCCTACTACGTCCCACGCGCCAGACGCCTTGCTTCTATATTCCTAGCGAGTGTTTAACTTTAGCGAAACTGCCATCGCTCAACAAGACAACATTGTCATTATTCATCCCATTATATCACTTAGGATAGCGTCTGAATTGTTTTTTTTTTTGTTTTCGAACTGAATTGATACATGGTTGGCAGTTCTCAACTATAAATTGGTCCGGAAAGTTTCTGCGTAACACATCAATACTGTAGAATCTTACATTGACGGTATCGCGCATACAACCAGTCTGGCCTTTCAGAGGTCATAGATTGTAATTTATTTTTTTTAAAGATTCTTTTCTACTTGTCTTATTCTATTTCTTAAAACTTATATTATTATTATTGATATTATACAATTGAATGAATGCATGTGAAATAATTATATTGACGATCATAATGTAAATTCGTATAGGTTAACATAGCATAATTTATAATGTAATTTATCATTATGAAATAAATAAAACTAAACTAAAACTAAAACTTAGATACCGGTACAGTTCATAAGATTTGGTAGTCACACAGACCAACCCCTATAGACATCTATTACAAGACGACTCGCTGTGGCCAGCCTTCCTAGTATTTGCACTGATATAAGCGCGGGCGCTCGCCGTGCCCGATCAGTATCGACCAAGTAACAGACCCGAAAGCAGCGCGTGTTTTTCGCACAAAAAAATTGGAAAAGGGTATTTTGATGCCTTAAAGATGTCCACCTGTAGTGTGAAATGGTGTGGAAAGGTAACAAGAAGCTCAAATTTAAAAACAGACGGCATTACATTCCACAAATAAGTCATATTTATAATTTATTCAGAGCCGGCATAGGTCAACTTACATTGGCCACTTACGCGTCAGTAGAGGGACAGTCATACTTCTGTCCCTTTTCATCTGGCGCGACTGCCCGCCGTCCTTGAAACGGCCAATCACAGCGCGCTTAACACATTCCCCGCCCGCTCCTCGCACCCCAAACACTGGTGACTCGTATCGCGAACCAAATATGACAAGACTGCCACTCTATAGGAGGTTCTCTGTGGGTAGTCAGTATCACAAATTCGTTATGTTTTAACCCTTAGTTGCTAAGAGTGGCACTGAAGCTTGAATATATTAATGTGTTGTACCTACCCCTTTTGGGAATACAGGCGTGAGTTTTCCATGTCAGAAAATAGAAACCTAAATGAAATTAGTTACTTTTAATTGACCCACTACCTTTTGTAGTAAAGTACTATTACTTTATACCACTATACTTTTTTCAATTTTTTTTAACCCCCGACGCAAAAACGAAGGGGTGTTATAAGTTTGACGTGTCTGTCTGTGTGTATGTCTGTCTGTCTGTCTGACTGTCTGTTTGTCTGTCTGTCTGTGTGTGTGTCTGTCTGTGGCATCGTAGATCTCGAACGGATGAACCGATTTTGGTTTAGTTTTTTTTTGTCTGAAAGCTGAGTTAGTCGGGAGTGTTCTTAGCCATGTTTCATGAAAATCGGTCCACTAGGTCGCGGTCGGGGGTTTTTTCAAAATTTTAATTATGGAATTATTTTATAAATAATAATGCACTTATACGTAACTATTTAAGGAGAACCAATAGTACTTTACGTCGCAGACAAATACTCGTGAAGCTTTGCCAATATCTGAAGCTGTACCTATCGCGCTCCCTAATAACTGAGAGCAGCAGTGTCATAAACAACACTTCAAAATAAATTAATTATAATGTGAAAACTGAAGCTTGTGTTATCGTACCTAAATCTAGATACTGGAGTCACACATACAGTGTGTATTTTTTTGTTTTCCATTAAATTAGACACGTTGTTTGGTTCATTATCAGGAATTTTAAAAAAATGTTCATCGTTTTCATACATAATAAATGAATTAATCAGTGTGAGACACCCTGAAGGATAACATTCAAGTTAGTGTCAAGTAATTGACGGCACATGTCAAGACAAATAACATTAGGAAGTGGTAAAGGCTGTCACATACGTGTTCAGTAATTATTTTTATTGTTTTAATAACTCTGTAATCGTAAGAGGTAAGACGCTAGTTTCTTAGAGAAATTAATTGCATTTGATCTAAAGAACCTTCCCTTAAAGTTAACGGAATTCAATAAAAACACGGTGTATATGTAGAGCATGTTCGGAAACAGGAGAGTCGTGGAATCTAAGGGACCCTATATTCTGTGATTGTTCTCTTTCCGCACACAATTACAATTGGAAAACTACGTACGGTCAATCAATTTGTATCCTAAGTCACTCTAGAACCCTGACTTATTGACACTTGAAAAGATTATACTATGGCCCTAGGATTCAAATTTGTTCACTGTACGTACATACACTCGTACAGTAAGAGACTAACGCCGTATCTTGCGTGGGCGTCGCGTCTTATCGCATCGTCTACTTCCATATCAATAAGGTTTGATTTCGTATGCGTCGCATCGCCGTCGCGCGACCATCGCGCGAACGTCGCCCACGCAAGCCACGGCGTAAGCTGCTGCTACCAAAATCGGGTCACGTTGTCTGAAAATATCTAAAGGGCACCTAGGTGCTAAACCTTTTCAGTACTCTTTAGTGGATGATACCTTAGTCTATTGATTTGTGCATTAGACGACAACGTAATAAGTTAGAGATGTCTGGAATGAATCCAAGTATCTGCTGAGATAGCGTGGCCTTGGCAAAAATGGCGAGTTTAGGCTCTGTCCGTGGAAAAGGGTGGTTATATGTATAGAATAGGCGAGACGACTAAAAATAACTAATTAGTCCGTCAGTTAGATTATCAAAGAATTTTAGACACGTATTTTTTCTTTTTTCTCATAAACGAAAAATGACGACGACACAGTGCGTTAAAGTTTCGCGTGACGTCACGCCTAGGTACAATTTTTACTTAGAAGTGACGTCACAAGCCCCCACTCCGGAACTTTGGTGCTCTATATCTTTGTATTTTTTCATTAATTAGAAAAAGCGAAAAATATATGTTCATTATTTTTGGACGATCTAACTGACGGATTAAACAGAATGTCATTTTTTTAATGTAGACGCCATACCTACAGTACCTATCCACACGTAATAAGAGTATTTTCAATTACTTATGTGGAAGTTTCCTCTAACGTGCTAAGAATGGGTTGGTTTCTTTTCAAAATTGCGGGGGAATTCCAAGTATAAATATTCGGCAACACAACCGAAAACATGCCCAATATGCCGAATACCGAATATTTACCGAATATTCGGCCCATATCTATTTTAAACTACTTATAATTATGTACAACGGTCACAAACTCAAGGCTGAAATTGACAAATTTGAAGGTTAGCCCGACTGTCAAGTTAGGATGGAAATCGAAGTTAAGGCTTGTTGATTAAGTTTCGGCCCTACTCATTGTTTCACAGTTCTAAAGACAAGCGAGATTGTTTATTACTTTTTAATAGCGTTACTTTAAATATAATTATGTTGAATGAAAGTTAGTATTGATTAATGACCTAGCAGGCAAGCATGGTCGCGCGATAAATGATATAACATCAGGCCGTCCCTTTCGCACTATTTGTAAGGGACGGACTGATGTTTTATCGTTTATCACGCGACTATGCTTGCCTGCCTGGTTTGGATAAAATACACGTTTTTTTCATTTAATATAAGTAATATAAGTTCTGACTTCTCAGAAACAACAAGTAAATCTAAGAAATAAGAGACAGAAAAGAATTTACTTTCTGAAGAAGAATGGAAAAGGAAAATTTAGAGTTGCATTTTTAGAAATGTTTTGTACATTATTAATGAATGAAAACATTCATTATTTACTTTTTGTGACTCTTATCAAAACTAGATTAATACTTAAAAAGGTAATAATAATCATCGGAGCCACATCGAAGGTGTAGGTACTTAGTACTTACCTAATCTTTAAAAATAATTCAATGACCATTGTAAAACAAATGACTGAACCTGATCGTAAATAAACGCAGACAGTTCTTTTGGGAATACTGACTGGAATGTTTTCACGCTAATACGGTAATTATGCTACCAATTATAGGAATACTAATTTCCTAGAAAGTGTCGGGAAAATTATGCTTCATACCATAATGTATCTACATGCATGTATTGTAGTCAACTTCTACATCATCATCATCCTCCTTGCGTTATCCGGCATTTGCCACGGCTCATGGGAGCCTGGGGTCCGCTTTGACAACTAATCCCAATATTTGGCGTAGACACTAGTTTTTACGAAAGCGACTGACTGCCATCTGACCTTCCAACCCGAAGAGTTACTAGGCCTTATCGGGATTAGTCCGGTTTCCTCACGATGTTTTCCTTCTTCCTTCAGTTTTAATTCTACATGCAATCTAATTTTATTTGTAACTGTTGTAACACGATATGAAATGTTTGAATGTGTATGATTGTTTCAAACCAACCAACTGGTACCTTCCCAACATAAAATTAAGCTTAAAAATAATATATCGATCACCTGAATATAAATACCTACCGAAGAGGTAGGGACGCAGATAACAAATCTATAAGTACTGTAAAGTTGAGTAATTTCACATTTATAAAATCCATGAGAAAGCAAATTTTTAGGGAGTTTTGTCGATTTCTTCAGATTCTTTTCTGGGAGATCTATGTAAATACTCCCAAAAATGTACAAGTATACAGTAAGTTCATTTTGTCCTCGCCCTCTCACCTGTGTGCGGAGCCGAATACACAAACGCTCACGATAATATCTCTTTCGTAGCTATCCATCTCTATCGCTCTTGCGTATTGGCGCGACAGAGTCAGACTACCTTTCTGCGGCGTTTCGATTTTGTTTCGCGTCGTAAAAATGCCATTCGGCTACGGGGCTTGAATTATGAATGCGAGGGGTCCAAAATTAGCTGCGCTAGATCGTCCCTTGCTAGAGAATGGAGGGTTCGTGGTGCCAACCTGCAACCTAATAACGCTTAGTGGTGGCGAAGTATTTCAGGAAAAATGGAGTTTGTTAACTTTGAAAGTAATTATTTGCAGCCGTGGTCTGATAGAGGTTAGCCGCGTAAGTCCGCTTTCACATTATCCGATCCGATATCGGATGTCGGAAGGATTTCAATAGTAAAAATCCAAGATGGCGCCTGTAATGTATGGGATATCGGTCCGACATCCGATATCGGATCGGATAATGTGAAAACGCACTAAGCTGAATACCCGGGTTCACTCCCCGGCTCGGCCACCGGTGGCCTTTGTCTTTCGTTTTGCTTAAAAATCTAACTTCATAGATAGCCGTATGCAATTAACATAAGTTTTTTATTTATTTAATAAAGTGTTTATTAATGAAGCAATACGGATTCAAACTTTCATAAAATGTTACCTAAAAACTTAATGCATGGCGTGTTACATTTTGTGGACTTCAAAATCTTTATCTGTTCAACAAGTAAAGTAGCTAAATTACAATATATAAGTACCTATACCAAAACAATGAAGTATGTTTATTTCAATTTGACTACTTCGTGCATTCACAGACTACGTTAATTTGGCCACGATAACCTGAACAATATCAAATATTTAGGTATTTGTCGACTGATAATATTATTTGATCAGGCAGATAAGCAAGGTCGCGCTGAAAATAATAATACGCACCTACCGCGAAGTTTCTAATGCTACTAAATTAATTTTTCTACTCCCGAACTGTTATACGTCATTTACACGGTCGTGCATAGATCTTTAAAACCCTACATAAAGGTCTATTCCACCAAGCCAGCGTCCGCCGGCTTTCCGCGCATGCGCGCAGTATCGAAAAAACTGAAAACGCATTGTTTGGCTCTGTAACCATGGCAACGCCTTATAACGACACTGCGCGAGTGCGCAGAAAGGCTTTGAGCAGCTGAGCTGACAGTGCAAACCTTTGCGTCAAAATACAGGAAGCAGTGTGAATTTCACGAAAGTTATTCAAGAAAACTATTAAAAACTAAGTGCATGGTCGTAGAAAAAGTATTGTATGCAACGGTGTTTAACTGAGTCAAAAAATACTCGTGTCGTCTCAATAACAATTTTCGGCTTCGCCTCAAATTGTTACCCACGCCACTCGTCTTTTTTGACCTCCTTTAAACGCCTGTTGCATAAAATACTATTATCTGTGCACATTTATGGAAACAATTTAATTATTCTTTTTTAATCTTTTTACAAAATATAGAATGAGGCACAAACCTGAAAGTGGCTTTCCAAAAGACTACAGGGGGGTTACCATGACGTGCTAAAGCCGTTCAAAGTACAATAATAAACTGACACCAGACCAGACACAATCTTGGAATGAGAAATAAGGTTTTAAGAGTTTTGCCGATATTTATCTTGAATTTTAAAATAGATTAATAAAAAAAATTAAGAATGTCCCTGAAAATATTTATTCATTCAGTAGTTGGCACATTCATTCATCACTTAATTTGATATCTTGAGTAGAGTAAGAGTAGGCGAGTTGTCATATATTGGAGCCGAATCCATGGCGTGTCAAAGACGAAGTTGACACAAATATAAATATACTCAGTCGAAAATCCCTCCCTTCGGTGGTCGCGCGAAAACTCTGTGTTCGCAAAATAAACTAAGTGAGCAAACAACGAGGTTGGTTTGACGTAAGCAACCACTAACTCGAGATGTTTGACATTTCTACTGAAACAGCAAGCAGGAATATGTGAATAAGAAACTTGACTGTGTCCAAATTAATATTGCCAAATACCTTTATTATCTACCGAATGTGGGGACTATAACCCGAGCCCTCTCATGCATGAGAGGAGGCCTGTGCCTAGCAATGGGACGTATAATGGGCTCAATTAATTATTTATTACCTGTATTATGGAGTTTTTTTTCTAGGTCAACTTCTTTTGACACAAATTCATATTTAAAAATTAGTCAGGCTACAGGCTATTTATACAGATCGAAATTGTTTTTGAATACTTGTTAGTTTGGGATGAAAATGAAATGAAGACAGTTAAAAGAATCGACCAAAAACCAAAGGCTAAACGCTGGCGTTGAACCAATTGGGTAGGTAAAGTTTTTTGAATTTAATAGCACATGAGGTGACAATGCCTTCGCGCGTGCTGAATTGTAAGAAATTAGAAAAAAAAAACACCAATTACAGCAAAGTGACACTGAGGTCGCTTTTTTTTATCTGCTATTAAATTTCACAATCGTCAAATCGGTCACATAAAAAAAGATAGTAAAAATAAATTAAACGAAATAAAAATAAACGAGCAACCAACGTGATTGTTATAACGTGTTCTATCAGAAAAATATATTATTTGCCTATCTTCAAAAAACTACCTACCCAATTGGTAGAGTGGCTCGACAGAAACGCTTCATCATTGTATTGGCTGTCAAAGTAGGTAGGTACCTACCGAGTAGAGAATGCGTCTGAATTACAAATCACGGCTACATAAATAGCGTTGTGAAGTATATAGGTAGAATTATTGTCGTTACTTATGATATTAAGCTCAGCGTAGAAAGTTTAGGTATAACGAAGTTAAAGACGCTATTTTGAGAGTTACAGGGTAGCTGCGTTGTGTACATAACACAACGTTATGTTTTGCTCCACCCTGCCTTTTTGACGTCACCGGTGGTCCCAAGTATGCCCAATATAACCTTATATGGATGGTGATAAGCAATAATGTGTCAACCCACAAAAACTAAAAAAATTAGATTTTAATGCCATGTTATAGCTGGATTTTTAAACTTCTATTTGCAAAAATGACCTTTTCATTTTGAAAATTTTTACTATCCCAAAAGTAAAAAAATAGGTTAACACAAATCCTATATCGTGTGTTGCCTGTTTTGCATTAATGTGTCAAGAACCTTAACTTATTATAGTAATTGGCAGAAGACATATTTAAATTACAATAATGTGTTATGAGTGTTGACTCAACGATTTTTTTACACTTGACTCATTCTTGCAAAACGCAAAAAATGACATAGTTACCCACTATGAGACTTGAATGATTATTGCAAAATGATATTTTATTCGTTGTTTTATGCTACGACCCGTGTTATAAAACATAAGTCATTATTGTTAAATTATATTCGGGTCATAAATTGTTCGTTTTTGGTGTAAGTACCATGACACTATATTGTAAAATATAACTGTTCATATTAATTTATGTTTGAATAAGTTATGACTTAGTCCATTAGTATATTTTTGCACATGAATGGTAAATTCAGTACGAAATTGAACATTTTAAGTCATGAATATACATATTCGTTATTATAATTTGCAAACATTTTTTACAAGTACGTGTTTATATAAAAATCTTATATAAGCTACTATTTTTTTATAATTACTAATTACATTAAGACGTGTTAATGTATGCATAAAAATATTGTTAGATTTTTGAATACTTACTGAATGGTAGTTTATTATTTTGTTAAAGATATTTTATGTTTTGTTCTTGTACAAGTCATGAGTTATTCATAATTTAAATGACTTAGGACGCCAGTGTCACGATTAGGGTCTGAATTACTAGCTAAAAGAGAGAAATGAGTAATCCAAATTCGTGCAAAAAAAATATTAATTTATTTAAATGTCGGAAACGGAGACGAAGTTCGGAAACGAGAAATTTAATGATTAAATTTTGAGCTAATTTAGGTCGTAGGTTCTAGTTTTTATAAATTCACACAAAATCCTGTCTACACTGCGGTTAGGTACTCTCGCCTGGTTTGTGCCGTCGGTGGGGGCCTTTTGCCCACGCTCCTCTGGAAATGCAGCCGACCGTAGGTACTCAGGGGCTGTCCGAGGGCTCGGCAAGGGTGGTCTGCTCTGCCTGGCGAGAGTAGCGATGGTGGTGATGTGGCTGAGGTGTGGTCTACACACCAAATGTCAGCCCGAACCTTGGACCCTGAGATTAAGAGCGTTTCTTAGCGTAAAAAAATATTTTGTTGTATATTTTAGATAAGTAGTTTGTTTTTTTTAAAGATGATTATTTGGTTTTTGTAACGATTTTTTGTTGAAAAAGCACAGATAATTTAAATATGTGTCTAGAAATGATCATTACTCTAATAGTTAATTTATAGTATTTTATTCAACAGGCGTTTAAAGGAGGTCAAGAAATATGAGTGGCGTACTTTCCACGAGTATTTTGGAGTCAGTTAAACACCATTGCATACAATACTTTTACAACGACCATGCACTTAGTTTTTAATAGTTTTTTTAAATAATTCTCGCGAAATTCACACTGTTTCCTGTATTGCAAAGGTTTGCACTGTCAGCTTAGCTGCCCAAAGCCTTCCCGCGCACGCACGCAGTATCGTTAATGCAATGCGTTGCCATGATTACAGAACCAAACAATGCGTTTTCAGTTTTTTCGATACGCACAATCCTGTAAATGACGAATAACAATTCGGGAGTAGAAAAATCATTAAAAGGTTTGATTAATGAAAAATGTATTGATTCCTACATGACGACCGGTCTGGCGCAGTCGGTAGTGACCCTGCCTGCTACGCTGCGGTCCCGGGTTCGAATCCCGGTAAGGGCATTTATTTGTGTGATGAGCACAGATATTTGTTCCTGAGTCATGGATGTTTTCTATGTATATAAGTATTTATATATTATATATATCGTTGCCTAAGTACCCATAACACAAGCCTTCTTGAGCTTACCGTGGGTCTCAGTCAATCTGTGTAAGAATGTCCTATAATATTTATTATTATTTTATTATTTATACCTAATAACATAAGTGACCATGACTGATATATGTTACTTAACACTTATAAAGTTAAAAATATGCATAGGTAGAGTATTTTACAATAACAATTTATGTGCTTTAACATGTTTATTTAAGACTCATAGATATTTTTAAACAATTAGCAAAAGTGGGTTAAGTATCATAACACAGTCTTGAAAAAGTTTGACGTCGTCGAACAATTCGCAATAAAAGAAAAGGGCATTATTTCGTCAAATTGAAGTTTGTTTTGAAATTAAGCTACAATAATCACTACTACTGAACGTATTATAGCTGAAAAACACAACAATCTATATAAAAAACTATTTTTTTTTAAGAGAAACACAAAAAAATGAGAAAAAATCTTTAGACGCCAATATCACATGCCAGTAAGAATTTTAGTTTTGTTAAGTAATAAGTATGTATTATATATGCTAAAGTATACCTGTAGTAAACCATTCGATCAGCAATTCCCGTCAACTTTGTACAATGTCATTTTAATTGATCCTATTTTGTTACCAACATTTAGTAATATAATTCGACTTTCGTAAGATATATACAGGATAATTGTTATAATTAAGAAAATATAGATACTAAGAGAACCTTAATGACGAAATAAAACTTAATAAAATCTCAATTCATCAACAAAATCTTGGTAACAAAATAGGAATTAATAAAAACAAATTTAACTTTTCCCTTAATTTTTGTACAAAGTTGACGGGAATTGCTGCGATACAAAAACTTTCTCTTCAAGTTTTTTTTTTTAGTGAAGCCTTAATATTCGATTAAGACTCTTATTTGTTCTAAACGCCGAGAACTCCGAAAAGCAACTCCATTGGGTTGAATATATAAAAAAAGTCAAGTCAAATGTATAATATACTATGGTTATATTATAACTTGCAGGAGGCTTACAGCGAACACAAAAGTTCGTAAAGAGAAAGTATTTTGTGTCACTCTAATTGCACCTATTAATCAGAATACATAAAAGGAAAAATTGTCCGCAATTTACGAATTCAGCGTTCTAGAACTGATGATGATGATGATGGACTAACTTATACAAGAGACTTATTACGAACCTGGTATTCCGCTCTGTAAAAATCTGATTAAATAAAGGAAAACATTTTTAGGAAACCGGACTAATCACTATAAGACATACGCTCTGGGTTGAATGGTCAGATGGTTGTTGCTTTCGTAAAACTAGAGTTTCTGCTAATTCTTGGAATTAGTTGCCAAGCAAGCCACATAGAAAGCACCCTTGTCTCTTATTTTCGTGTAAGTCAAAAATGCATAATCTTGTCTAATATTGATAATTTATTCAATATCATCATTTGACGATACTACACGATGGGCTGACAAGTATTTCTAACTCCGAGTATCTATTGTGTCCTAGATCCAGAACACAAAGGCTTGTAATCCTATACCTATTTCAGCTGAGATCTCTAACAATTAGACCTAGATCCTAACAGAATTAGAATTTAAATGTCTGTGTTTGCTGGTTTAATGAGATTACTCAGACCCTAATTCACGACAACTTGTAGTATTTTGCTGTAAAGGATTATTTGAGAGATTATTTTTAAACAATGTTGATATGAAGTGAGAAGACGTACTTGGTGTTTTTATTGTTTGAATTCCTTTAATTTTAAAGCTTATTTCGTTTAAGGGGCCTTCAGATAAAAAATATCACCTCCAGTGTGGAGTTAATACCAGTGCCTTTGAAAAAGTTACAACTTCACCTTGAAAAGGAGTTAAAAATCCACGACATATAAAAATGATAAAACATGCACATAATTTGCTGTTTTTTATGCTCATTTTATCAGTTAAACCTCGCAGCATCCGCATTCATTGATAAGTTATGAAAATAACTAACAAATAAAACTTTTAGCATTATTTGAAATTAAATGAAATATTTATTTTCCAACTAGGCATATCACAATGCGCACATGAACGTCAAATAAAGCTACGCCGGCTCTAACCCTACGCCTCAGCATCGAGAAGATTTCAGTCCCCCCTTAGTTGGAGGGGGTATCCACTATGGGACCGGCAAGAAACTCGGCGGGCCACTTCTTTTCAATACATTATATATTTTGTACCTATTGTAATGTACTGTGTAGTTCACAAATATTTTTTAAACAAACAACATGACAAAATTATATTTACGCGTCTCAATGTTTGACAATGACAATAAAGTCCTGTATACATATATTTGGAATGTGATCTCGATCCAATTGGTCAATAGAAAATTGCGCTGTTAAATTTATTCTATAGGAGGACAATCGGTAATAAATTGCTTCTTTTTTGACTGCCAAATGCGTCATGTTTTCATCTTAGGTACCTAATCTGTTTGTATGTCGATATGGTGCAGTCAAGATCAAATAGTGGCGGTTCAAGGGGCCAACTATATTATTATGAGAACATCATTATTCCTATGGTAGGTAACAAATCAGCTTTTAGCTGTAATAGCATACTGTATCTTATGTAATATGTATGTAAAATAAATACGTTTGTAGTTTTCATTGTCTACAAAATTTATGAAAGAACGTTAGGTCAGATACTCGTAAATAAAATCAATCAAACCGAGAAATAACTCGATATCCTCACAGGTTACATTTAAATAACTATCAGGCAGTAAATACCTTCAAATGCTCAGCGGGTCAATAAAACTACACTTACCGATTTATTTTAACAATTTTCACTACTAAACAATGTTAACTTCACTTGCTTCTAATCCCATCACTAATATGTGTTGTTTTGTTTTTTTTTATCGAGGTTGTGTATACGCGTGGCGTGGCCAGGGCCCGGTGGGAAACTGCCAGAGGAGCGCTAGTGTCGCGCTAATACGCCCTCCGTACAAGGTTGCGATGCGCGCTAGAAGGTTGTAACTCTGAAAATCTGCGGAAACTGTGTAGAACCCTAGTATCTGTAACCCTGTAAGTAGGTATCACGAAATTAATCTAATTTGATGAAATAAATTAATAGGTACACATATGCTTCATGTGGCCATGATTTCAACGATGTTTTTGAGTAAGGTATTTTTTTTATAACAGCTTCGGACAAAGTAAATAATTCTAATTCGGTTGAAATTATTCTTAATTATTATGTACTAGCTTTTGCCCGCGGCTTCGCTCGCGTTAGAAAGAGACAAAAAGTAGCCTATGTCACTTTCCATCGCTTCAACTATATCCACTTAAAAAATCACGTCAATTCGTCGCTCCGTTTTGCCGTGAAAGACGGATAAACAAACAGACACACACACTTTCCCATGTATAATATTAGTATGGATATGTGTATTGCGTGTATGATATTTAAGTCAATCACCGACGAGACTAATTATGTATTTAAAGTTTTATACTTTTAGGATACTATAACAAAACACGAGTGAAGTGTTGTTTACTAAAAAAGTAGTATTTTTTTTTTTTATAATTACAGCTCCTGACTCCTGAGTAACGTGTACAAATATACCAAATCACAATCTATTATTGAGACAAAAAAAGCGGTAATAACTTGGGGACGTATATCTGTTATTACAAATACTTATAATGACCAAATCATATCTATCATTGGGACAGAAATATGCAGCATTTTAAACTAAATAGTTACAGTTAATACGCAACGTTGTAACTTCTAAACTTCAAAAATGTAGATATTACCATTTCACAAGCGGTCGTAGAAGATCTTAAAGCTCTTTAGCTCTCAACCTTGCTTTAAAAAGCTGCAGCTTTCTCTCTGACTAAGAAGAAAATGTGATAACTAAAATGACAAGGTGGCATGGCAGCGCATTTATTAAAATAAATGACACAATGTATTCACTATTTAAACTGGCATAAATTCGATAAAAAAATAAAGTACAAGTAACAACCAGTTGCCATCGTGCTGTGTATGTGATTACTGAATTTGGCGAAATACTTAATTTGAAGATTGGCAAAAATCTGTGCCATGAAATAACGCCAAAAATCTGTGCCATGGAATAACGCCAAAAATCTGTGCCATGGAATAACGCTAAGTTATCAAACGTCACCATGTCAATAATCGGCTTCTTATCTCTTCTAGATCATCTTCTTTTCGTTATTCCGGCACTCTTCACGCCTCTCTCACGCCTAGGGTCCGCGTATGACAATTAATCCCAAGATTTGGCGTAGGCACTAGTTTTTACGAAAGCCACTGCCAGGTGGCATTTCAACCGGAAGGGCATTATTGGGATTAGTCCAGGTTCTTTACGATGTTTTCCTTCTCGGAAAAGCGATATTATAGTAGGTACTTATATAAGTTCCGAAAAACTCATTGGTACGCGCCGGTCTAACCTCTTGATTACCTCTAGATACGACCTCGGTCTCTTTAAAGCAAGAATGAATAGGCTATTACTGAATCGGCGAGCTCCATCTTAGACTCTGTCTTCACTTTCCATCAGGTGTGACTAGGGTCAAACGCTGATCAGTCTACACTAAAAAAAAATAAGATGAGGAGATGGAAAAAAAGAGTCATTTGTCTGACATTATGGAGCAATTTCTCAATATCTCTTGAAAAATGTAGTCATACAGAATCTCATCAAACGGCGCTACGCGTAGCATATTAAATGTCCGCCGTGAACATGTTGGCCTACTAAACTTGACTCGCGAACCCCGGCAGCCTTCACCTATTAAGCGAGGCTGAATGTAATCATTCGTCTACATCTGTAGATTAAACTAGTCAAATGGTACATAAGGGCAGGTAAATAAGGGTATGGTAGCCTTGTGATTGGGTGTTTGGTTGAGCAAACATTTGCAAACAAATGTTATTTTCCGTGAATAAACTTTACTACGTAAACTGTTCGAAAATTTTACTTACTTGTTGATGTTAATAATATACTTGTCGGCGCAGTAATTATGTCTTCCTCATCCATATCTCTCTCTAGCTCGTCGTCTCATTAAGTCATCATTCACTTACTTTAATTTCAAAGACATACCATTGAATTAAAATTTATGAGGGGGTTCATTTAGTCATCAAAATCGATAAACGACAGCAAATATCAGTACTAAAATATTTCAAAAGTTTTTAGTTTTTTAAACTTGTCGTTTTATAAGATATAAACGCATATTAATTGGTAAGGCCGGCAAGTCCGGCAACAGACAGTCTTAAAATTCATAATCTGAAAAAATCATAGTCTTACAAAATTCAGATCGAGTGTATGGAGTTCCATACAATTTCGCGACTGTTCCACACACACTCTTGTTTTTTAAGTTTACTTATGAATTTTCAGATTAATCTGACAGATTGCATACAAGTCTTTTTTAGGGTTCCGTAGCCAAAATGGCAAAAACGGAACCCTTATAGTTTCGTCATGTCCGTCTGTCCGTCTGTCCGTCTGTCCGTCTGTCCGTCTGTCACAGCCGATTTACTCGGAAACTATAAGTACTACAGTGATGAAATTTGATGGGAATATGTGTTGTATGAACCGCTACAAAATTATGACACTAAATAGTAAAAAAAAGAATTGGGGGTGGGGCCCCCATACATGTAACTGAGGGATGAAAATTTTTTTTTTCGATGTACATACCCGTGTGGGGTATCAATGGAAAGGTCTTTTAAAATGATATAAAGTTTTCTAAAAACATTTTTCTTAAAGTGAACGGTTTTTGAGATATCAGCTCTCAAAGTCGTAAAAAGTATGTCCCCCCCCCCTCTATTTTTATAACTACGGGGTATAAAATTCTAAAAAAAATAGAGGTGATGCATGCTAATTAACTCTTTCAACGATTTTTGGTTTGATCAAAGTATCTCTTATAGTTTTTGAGATAGGTTGATTTAACTGTAATTTTGGTTTGCTGCTACGGAACCCTTTGTGCGCGAGCCCGACTCGCACTTGGCCGGTTTTTTAAGATTATGAATTTTAAGACTGTGTGTGGCGTGCCTAATATCTGCTACTCCTTGACGTTTTCAAACTTGTCTGTTTGTTTGTTATCAATATACCTAGATATTTTTCTGGCACGAACGAAGTGACACTAGTGACTTCCTTCCGATATTTAGTTTATCGATAACTTAAAACATTATAATATGTCATCAATTATTATAATTATGTCATTCTTGAGTATTTTCATGTGCTCTGCCTACCTCGTTTAGGGAATATAGGCTTGAATTTATGCGTAGGTATATAACATTAAATTTTTACACAAATTTCACATATTTGAAAATAAATGGACAAACGAACCATATTTTAATCGTTTACATGGTTTTTCAATATTTTAGAGATGATTATTATTAGGGGTAATTAAGAACCTTTGTAAGACTATTTATCGATAAAAGGGTTGATGATTTTTTATTTTGTCAAGCACTAACAACTTGACGTTCGTGCCAGAAAAACATCTAGGTATAGTTATCAATCAGATTTTCATGTTGACTTGCTGACTCCCTGATATTGAGTGGAAACTGAAACTACCTGTAGTTGGTTAGATATATTTGTGACTTTTTTTAAAAACTAAGATTTACCTCTGAACATAGCGAATTAATTAACAACATAATATACTTTATAATTGTATCGCTTAACTTCAAACCTGGGTAAATCTATTCTGCTTTAAGGTAAATATATAAAAAATATAATATGATCTGAACGGAGTGAACGGTAATCAACCTTATAGCAGAATGGATTTACCCAGTTTTGAAGTTAAGTGACACAATTACTCTCTATTCAAGCAAGCAGAGTAATGTCGTATTAAATATGTAATATCGTGTAAGCTTACAATAAAGTAGGTATATTAGATATTATTGGTGTGGCAGTAGATGTAATAATTGGAACAGACCTCAATTTCCTCAAATGAACAATGATGACGTCATAAGACTAAGCGGCCAATCGTTTGCGGCTTATCGCTGTGGGAGATCTCTGCCTCTATAAATAAAGTATTTCGTTTATGCTAGATCTTTTTGGAATTATTTCGAACAGCTTGATGAAAAATCTTGTGTTTTATAATTACCTCTGTAATATTTTGTTAATCATAATCACACAGGTTGGCTAGCAATGAAACATAAAGTGGGCTGACTAATTACTCGCTGTTCCAAAAATCATAAAACATAATGTAAAAACAGGTAACTTTTTACTGAGTTTTGACCCCATCTTACGGTCCGTCTTGGGTGTCGTTAACCGAATAAGAGCCACGTTTGCCCTAAAAATGTGATAATAATAAAATAAGCAAAACATGCCCTAAAAATAAATCTGTTTAAAAATTATAGCAAAAATTATGCCACGATGATCGTTAGCTAATAAAGTTATAAAATGTTTTATCTTTCCAGATATTAAGAAACCAGCAGTTTCGCTGCAGTCTGTGACATCTACGTGGAGTCTTATGCGTTTAAACTTCATTGCATTAGAAGCGCCATCTGTTATTGATTCTTAAACATTTCCGCATCTACACCTCTAACCTAGGGCAGCTTTGGGGCGGCCACATCCTGAAATTAAGGCTAAGCCTGCCTGAAGTGAAGTTTACCCACAGTTCCGTTAGATGGCGTTTTCAGTTTGTTAGCTAACTGAAGTTGGAGTGTCGTGCTTTCAGGCGTAGCGGAAAGTTTGTAATGTATCCGCTAGATGCCAGAGTAGTTACTAATGTCAAAAATATAAATAATAACTCCCAATAAGATAAATAAAGTTTAAAATGAAGTACCTCTGAACCCAAAGGTTAGCTGGTAGAGAATGCCTTCTGGCTTAAAGTTCGCTTTTTGTGCTACAAAGTTTAAATAAACAAATAAAGTAATCTATATAGTTTCAGTGCCACTCTGAGCAATTAAAGGGTTAAATGAAATGAAATTGTGATATTTCAGTGACAGGTTGCTTGCTCATCACCCACACGACAATAGACGAGACGACTAAAAAAAAAACTAATTAGTCTGTCAAAGAATATTAGACACGTATTTTTTCTTTTTTCTCGTAAACGAAAAATGACGACGGTACAGTGCGTTGAGTTTCGCGTGACGTCACGCCTAGGTACAATTTTTACTTAGAAGTGACGTCACAAGGCCCCATTCCGGAACTTTCATGGGCTATATCTTTGTATTTTTTTTTATTAATTAGAAAAAGCGAAAAATATGTGTTCAGTATTTTTGGACGATCTAACTGACGGACTAAACAGAATGCCATTTTTTTATGTAGTCGTCAGCCCTATTGAACCCATATCCCACAGCCGGTTCCGACGATAGCCACGGGAAGAAAATATGTGAAATTCTTAACCCGCTTTATTCTTAAAAAATATATCACATATCGAATGCAAGAGAATTCGAGTTCCCATGTGGATTATTTACACTTTTATCCTTTGTTTTCAACGCCCTCATCCATCGCTACTTTACTTGGAATCATAAAATATTAATAAATTCATAATGGATAACAGATTTCGCGTATCGGGTAATCCTTCTTTAACTAAAAGGAAACTTTATATTCGGGCTGGGGAGGTAAATATGTATAAAATACAGACAAATTTAATAAAGCAGATGTTATTCATTTAATTAATAATTCCATAACGGGTTTTTATTCAATTACGAGGAAAAAAAAATCATATTTCAGATAAATAAGGTTTCAACCGTACACAACAATGTACAGAAAAAAATTCAAACTAAAATTATACTTATAGTATTTCCTATATCATAGAAACGTATCACCAAAATAACCGTAATATCAATAAACTTTTTTGTACACTACTTTTTGTGTGTTTTTTTTCCCGCACTGTCGATTTAAAGCACTCCCTTAGGTCGTGTTGTAATTTATCTCCACTTTTTTCGAATTTCCTTTTTTCCGCACTTATATCGTAATGTTACTATTACAGTTATCTATGCTACTCCATATAATTTTAACTTTTTGACAAGCAACAACGTCTACAATCGATGCCACTAGGCTTAGAATCGGCTAGGCTTAGAGACCGTGCCGTGAGTTAAAGATTCACCCAAGGCAGTATATTTCCACTTTTAAAACCCCTTATAATATTCCTAATTAGAGATAGGCCGAATATGGACTTTGCCGAATACAAATATTCGGCCGAACATTCGGTTCAGCTCTTACCGAACCGAACATTCGGCCGAATATTCGGTTACGCCATATTTTTAAGGCGGATGTTAAGATTAAAATTATCAAATGATTGATAATAGTTACATATGTTACTATAACTATGTTCTTATGAATTATGACTTAGTGCTTAGTGGATAACTAAAACCTAGTTAAAACAACTCTGAACTCTTCTCAACTCTTAAACTACGGTTTTTTAACTTTTTCACAAAACAATTGTATTTACCTACATTTTGACGCATATGTAATTATAGGCCCCCTTGTATAACAAATGACTATTAAACCTACCACTATTCTAACTATGTAATTCAATTACTTTGTAAACAGGAACCCTCAGTGTAAAACACCTTAAACTTATATTGACCGGGATATAGACCGTGATTACCTTTTTGATTTTTGACGAGCTCCCGATATTTCGACGCAGTTGCATGCATCAATGAAAATAACCGTGAATCATAAAAGGACTAAGGATGTTTGTGAAGGAAGCGCCATCTAACCCATTTTTCTTTAAGACGCCGCGTGGAAAGTTCGCGCTGATTTAAGGCATGATCCTTCCGAACCATTAATCAGGCAAAATGAGGAAAAGGGTTAAAAATATTTATCAATAAAGTCAGCGCTGTGACGCCGGTGCCGGGCCTTTGTCGTCGATTTACGTTCGACCTACTTAGACAGGACCGTTTAGGTTTTTATGCTTTGAATTTAATGTATCGTAATATAAACTAAATTATACTTTATTGAATTTTTTAGAGGTAAGTATAAAAGCTTTATTTGTTATAAAAACTTTACCTTTGTGATGCATTAAAAATCGCAAATTACGGCTGGCATAAATATAAAATATAGTGTTACAACAAATGGCTTTAATTTAATTATTGTTTCGTAATTAACTTATCTATTTAATTACTAATAAAAAAAAAATACCTCTGGAAAAATAGGACAATAATATTGCACAAAAAGAAGGCCGCAAAAGTATCTGACACAATCTTATTTCTAGAGCCATAGCACCCTGTATGTTATTGTCGGTGACTGAACAGTTACACTGCCATTCTTATTTGTCTCGTACTATTTCGTAGGCCGAATCATAAACAGCAAATCACATTACAGTAGGTATTCTGGCCGGCAGCGTTAAGTCGATCGAACGTCCGCGCTGCCAATCGGCTGTCGGCACTGCAGCGTTGCAGCAACGGAAAACGGGCCACGTCACTGACAATTTCCTTGATGAATTGAGTTGCTGGAGTTGCCGTATTGCTGTAGCGTTTGAAATGTTCAACGACGTGACTCACTTCATCAAGGGTTTGACGATTTGACAGTTTCTCGTTTCCCGCTGTTGAAATTGCTTATGTGTCGGTTGAAAGTTTCCCCAATTATGAAATTTTTTATTGGAAAATTTTCTGATCAATATTTTTTTTTTTCCATCATTAATATTTTTTTCGGTGCTTGGTGCAACTTGTTCATGGAGACGTTCCGTAGGTACCTAATATTTTCGATGTTGTTGTTTCAGCGAGAGGACATGTTTTACGAAACTGACGAAAAAGAGTAGAAATTTAAAAGTGGCAAAGTCGTAGTGTCATCCCATTTTATCACTCGTAATTATTTGAAAGGAACAACAATATATCAGTATATTGCCATTTATTAATTTCTACTCTTTTTTGTCAGGCTGTATGCAGTAAGGAATTTCAACTACATTTTACTGTAGCTACCGCCTAAATGCCTGCATTCGCTAAATAAATTAAACAACAAGAGTTGTACACAGCTCATGTAAATTTTAAAATGAAGAGAGAATAGCTGTCTCGCCGTTAATTTTAAGCGTCCGTTACGCAAATTGAAATTAACTTGAAATGCAACTTCGTACTCGGTGTGCATTTTATAAATGGTAATTCGCATGCGAGAGAACTGCTGTTTGTAATATTTACAATGTCGGCTGCAAACGATCCATACACTAGACTTCACTAGAGAGAAATAAAGTACAAGGACTAATCTAAGGGCCAGTTTATACGGCGCGCGATTTTGGTTACAACAACCACATCGATCAAGTACCACAATGTAAAGGAACTTGCGTGCGAGAACTCGCACATGTTGTACCGTGTAAGTGGGCCCTAATGCTGGCTGTACACGCACGTCAATAGCCTGTCACCGAGAGCTTCGGCACCGTTCCCATCCAATCGGGGAAGAGCGAGACGAAACGATTGACAAGCAGGTGTGGAATGATTCGCGACACATTTTCTCAGGGTGGAAATGTTTGTAAATGCTCTTAGTCTTAAACATTTCAAGTCACTGTTGAATCTCTCTAAGGGATTAGATTCAAGTTTAATCATTTTATGTGGGTCGTATCTTCCGTACGCATCAGCTTGGACTGTCGCCGTAAGTTCCCGTGATACTAATCTGGATTACTCCAAAAAGACAATTATGGCACCAAAATAACTTCTTTAGTTCGTTATGGAATTATTATTATTATTATTTTGAATGTGGTAGTCAGTAAGACAACACCAATATTGAACTTGTCTTCCATAATAATTTACAATACCGGATAAAATTAACAACACCCCAAACGGTTACTTTTTCGTGATTCTCGTTATCTACTCGATAACGAATTAAAAACTTATGCTAACATTAGTTTGTTGGAAGTGCAAAATATCACGAAGATGGAAATTCCTGGTAAAACGGTATTTGTCTAGAAGTCTCGAGAAGCTGGCAGCAGCTGGCCGCCACCCGCCCAGTGTTCCCTGAAACGTACAAATTGCCCGCCGCTAACCTGACGCAATACTCCCATTTTCGCGCAGTGTTATGTAAAGTTTACATTCAATCTTCTTGGTGTATGTAGCTCGAGGCTTTTAATCTTCGATACTAAGAGTTCGCCACGAGTTTATAGTGGAAGCGCTTAAATCCTCTTTACTAACCGAACGGGGAAGACTGAAGTCTATTATCTACTTGTGTTTATCCAGTTTAAAGTTTACCATATTTATTAGTTGGTTTATTTTTATCGTGTTGTACATTTATTCCCCACTGTCTGCATAACTAACATCTTATACATCGCGCTTCCACTAATATGCGTGAGTACAAATAAGATGTATTAGGCCTAGCACATGATGGCCGCGGGAGTATGTCGCCGCGAGATAGATGCCACGTCTTCTTCTAACTGTATTAATGACATAAGGACGGGTAGTCTATCTCGCGGCGACATACTCCCGCGGCCATCATGTGCTAGGCCTATAGGTACATAGATATATCAGCCTCTCAGACGTTAGCGAATTCATTAGTTTCAAACTCGTGTCGTCGGAAGGCTGTTGCGACAAATTTTTAAGTAATAAACGCAACCGTAATTTGGTTTATATCGTTACAGTGTCCTTATGACCTACTTTCAACAACATAAAACTCCTCGTTATGTCTAATAATGTTTTAATGACACTGTAACCGAGCTATAAATTATTAAAAAATTTGATACCTTATTTTGTTTAGTCAGAGTTCGCGTGCTCGGCTGCTCCTTGGTTCTTATTAAAGCTGAGCTGTTTCAGGTTTTGAGAAAAACGTAACGTTTTATAAGTTTAGAAACAGGAAAAATCGTTTCGCAAATATCGTTGAGATTGCTGTGAAAACGAGCTACTTGATAAATCGTTTTTTTCGTTGGAAGAGTGATTTGTTACTGTGTATATTGTGTTTAAGTACCTATGTGTAAATTTATACCCTATTGTATGCTATTGTTTGTATCAATCTTACCGTTCGATACACTTTTATTTAAGAACTAACTACAAAAAGAAAATAATCTGTTTCACCGTTACTTCAAAATATAACGGTTTTTCGTACCCGTACGGAAAACGCTCAGGTTTAGTCCGCCATAACCTCCGCAAAAATAATGCGAAAACTTCCTTTTAAGCTGTTGTCAGGCGCAGTTTAAAACTTAATGTTTATTTTGCATACCCGGTTTATGGTGGACACTGTTATGACTGTTATGAGAGTTTGCAGTTTCTTTCTACTAACTTAAATGGGAACCTATGCGATGTAAATGTAAGAAGTAAACATATACTATTAAGTCTTCTTTACTCTGGAATTCAACAAATATGACTACATAAACAGAGTCTTATTATACTTCTTAAAAAGGTTCTTCATCACGCGTCTTTGCTAAAATTCTTAAAAGGGTCACAGGTCACAGGTGACTAGTTTACAGGACAGGCCGATAAGGTGAAAGTACCAGTTCTTGACGCGCGATTGTCTAATAAATGAATAGTTATTTGTTATACAAGGGGGCAAAGTTGTATTTTAACGCAGAGTGTGGAATTGAAAAACGAGCAAGTGAAAGGATTATATAGTTGAACCACGAGCGAAGCGAGTGGTTCGAGAATAGAATCCTGAACTTGCGAGTTTTTTAACACACGAGAAGTAAAATACATTTGCACCCGAGTGTAACACAAAACTTTTCCCCTCACTATAGCGAGGAAACTACAACGCAAAAAAATGCGTTTATCACTGCTTCCAGTAGTTCCACAGGTGGTAAATCATCTTAATTACTGGATTCACCTACTTTAATCAATTTTAAAGCAGTTAATTTGACTTTATTCAAGGTCAAATTACTTTACCCACTAGTGGATAAAATGCGTTTTTACCCGCTGGTATTAAAGGACAAAAGACGTGTTTCCGAGCTAGTGAGGGGAAAACTCTTTTTCCCCTCACTAGCTCGGAAACACGTGTTTTGTCCTTTAATACCAGCGGGTAAAAACGCATTTTATCCACTAGTGGGTAAAGTAATTTGACCTTGAATAAAGTCAAATTAACAGCTTTAAAGTTGATAAAAGTAGGTGAATCTAGTAATAAAGATGATTTACCACCTGTGGAACTACTGGAAGCAGTGATAAACGCATTTTTTGCGTTGTACAATAGTTTCCTCGCTACAGTGAGGGGAAAAGTTTTGTGTTACACTCGGGTGCAAATGTATTTTACTTCTCATGTGTTAAAAAACTCGCAAGTTCAGGATTCTATTCTCGAACCACTCGCTTCGCTCGTGGTTCAACTATAGAATCCTTTCACTTGCTCGTTTTTCAATTCCACACTCGGCGTTAAAATACAACTTTGCCCTCTTGTATAACAAATAACTATTGTTACAATATTTGTCAATGTCACTGTATGTCGAGCACTAGTATTTACTTTGTACTACCTTATCGTTCAGAAAAGCAGTGATCTGTGGGATATTTAAGCCATTGGAACCACTGTGCATCAGGCGAAACCTACCGGTCAAGCAAGTACCTACCTACAACTGTCAGAGAATACGAAAGCAAATTCCTCTCCCCTATCAATTAAAAGTTTACGTAAGCGGAGACGAATGTATTTTTTCCATTCCGTAACGAAGCTCGCAGCCCACTCGATAAGTTCCATGCTAATGAACACGCATTTTATTGGAAATGATATTCCGCTGAATGTTTATTTTAGAGTTCTGTACAAATTAAATGATTACAGAGCGTTATTTAAGTTTATTGGCGTAAAAATCCAACATTGTTTAAATTATTTATAAAAGACAAAAAATAACAACGCCTAATATAAGGATCAATAATAGGTATAATCGTGTAGTTTCTAATAATGATAGATTAAGAGAAAATCAATGAAAAATGTGATTATTTAACATGTATAAAATTTAATTATTAATTTCTAAACAAAAAGATAGTCAAGATTACTTAAAATCGATCTTGTAACCAAACACTTTCTAAAAAAATTATCTCAAATTGAGAAAAATATGCCTAAACTCCGCTGAGAACGTTAATTTAATTTTTCAAATTAACGTTATTTTATCAAAATGTAGGTATTACGTACCTAATGATAATCACGTATTAATTGGCATCATGTGTAGTTGCAGCGAGTGGCCGGGCGCGGGCGGGCGGAAACGTGTCAACCCATGTCAGCCTAACTTCCCAACTTGGAAATGTCAATTTAAATGTTGCTAACAGCCAAATTTGGCTGCCACTATGATGAAGTTATTAGAACAGCGACCGATGTGGTTAACATGCCGTTGGTATGTACAGTAAGTACAATTTCATTATTAATTGTTCGTGTAGTAATAAACACATCTGAAATTGTCAAATTGCGATAAAGATAGAAAGATTTGTGTTAAGAGAGATAGAAATTTGTTGAACATGTAAATTCAACTGGAAATAGTTATTTGTTTTACAAGGGGGGAAAGTAGTTGTTTAACCGCACGTGCCAATATTGATACCCGAGCAAGCGAAAGATTCCAATATTGAACCGCGAGCATAGCGAGTGGTTCAAAAAGTGGAATCTTGAGCGTTGCGAGGGTTTCAAGGCACGAAGGTTAAACAAACTTTGCCACCGAGTGAAACACAACATTTTTCACCACACCAACACGAACAAAATACTAACTATAAAAAACCAAATTAAATCAAATCCATCAATTTATTCAATATTAATGATTCAAAATCATCATTTATAGGTAAATTCTAACAGCAAGCTTAAGACATCAAGTTAAAATTTGTATGAAATTACTTTGCACTCTTGTGGATAAAATGCAATTTTGCTATCTATTTTCGAATAGCAAAGTAAACCTTTAACAGTTGGTGTGGTGAAAAATATTAAATCCTCCTTCAGCCATCGGGTAGTAAGAAAAATAGATTGTGACAATTGCAAAACGCGATCCGATATAAAAAGTTAAAAACTCGCCCCAACGAGCAAGCCTGATCCACAAAAGCATAAGCCAATATAAGCATTTTTCTTTGTTGCTGTCAGAAGTTAATGTAGATACCTATTGCCTATTCTTTTAAGTAGTGGCTACCAGATATTTTATATACCAGATACCTATACCTATTTTTTGGTATACAATTATCTAAGGAAAAGTGATCTTTCACTCTTAAGAACCCCTCAAAATGCAACATCAAGGCCCGTGTGTCCGTTCAGTCGCAACAGAGAACTTTATACTCACCCCGAAGAAAATTTGTTGGCGATTCGGGTACGAATTATATGTTCATCTTTATCAGTATAGGAATTTTACATTTATTGATAACCGACTTACGGTTATCAATAAATGTATAATTTTTAAAGAGGTACGTTTTCTTCGTGAACCGTGCGTGGAACCCCGAAAGCAAAATGCACAGCATATCTTAATACTTATAGTGAGTAATCCTTTAATACGATTACGTTTTCGCACAGTCTATATATATCATGCAACATTTTCATGTTCCAGGGTTAAAAACAGTGCATAAATTCAGAGATTTCGGATTTTTTTTTGACAGCTTGGCGGGTAAGTATAAGCCGTGGCAACGATTTTCAAAGCAAATCCTTAGTTGGAATCCCGAGCTAGGTTGTAGGTGTTAACGGATTATTTTAGGCAGGAAAATAGAGACAAAATTGTCCAAGTTCCTTTACAATAACTTTTAGGAAAACCACAACGGGTGGGCGCTCAAAAAAAAAGTTTCTGAATACTTGCCGAGCCCGACGGCTGCGTTTAGCATTAGGAATAAGTATGTTGATTTTTAAGTAAGAAACTAAAAGGATCGCAATAATAATATAAGTTTTATTAAATTTTTAATTGAACTGTAACATAACATTTAGACAGACTGTACTTATGCGATGTACTTTTTCTCTGATTATTTAGGCCTCATATACTTTGGTGATGAGTGACAGGAACGACCAGGTCACGTTCAATATCTGTAAATGGATTTAAAAAATCAGTATATAATTAAAAACTACGGCAATTAATTTTGAACACACCTACTGAATTAACAAATCAAATCTTTCATAATTAATATTTACTTATGACAGATTTGATTTAATTTAAAATTTTACGGTTAATATTTTCTACATGTTGTGGTGTGGTCACATATTGTGTGTTTTACTCGGTGGCAAAGTTTGTTTAACCTTCGTGCTTTGAAACCCTCGCTGTGTTCGCGGTTTAATATTGGAATCTATCGCTTTCAGGTATCAATATTGGCTCATGTGGGTAAACAACAACTTTACCCCCTTGTAAAACAAATAACTACTTATTATTCGTATCTCTCATGACTAAAACCTAGGTACGTTTCATGCCATTGTATGTAATGGTAGCGTTGACAAGGTGCTATTCGTCCAAACTCGGTAACGTATTGCAGAATGAAGGTACTGCCTAGTAGTTTTTTGTGATGAATGATTAGCAACTTGTATATGCGCCTAGGTACTTTTTACAAGGCAAAGAGTTATTAATTCATCATAGATAGCTACTACTCTTGGCCGATGCTTTTATTACATGCAAAAGCAAAAGCGTATAAAACATTTGTAGATATTGTGTGTTTCTTGACAAGTTGTCCCTTATTAAAAACTTAAGTTTCTTGGCGTCAAAGGGAAACTTCTAAGGACTTGAAAGTTAGTCCACGGCACGGCAAAACGGCTACAAGCCGGTATTTGAATCGATAGGGAAACTTTTACTTATCAATCAAGGGACGGCAACGCTTTCAGCGAGTCAGCGGCAGATGTTGTTTAACGGGTGATGTTTAAAATTATGGTGCATTGAATAGCTTATCTACAGTTATATAACAGTAAAGCAGAACAAGGAAAAATGTACCTATGTGGCTCTCATAGGTCAACATACGCGTTTTTTTTGTAGTGTGGGGGCAGTTGGCCCAGCACATGATTGCCGCGAGAGGAAATAGATATCGATACCTCTGGGTTCAATTGGCGTAAAGGACATTTTGGCGAAAATGAGTTATATATACAGTTTTGTTCAGAATTTCAAGCGCTATCGATCTGTCTAGTTAAAATTTCGATATCTCTTAAAAAGTTGCCTTTACGACCAAGATTTTCTACTATGGACTTGCAAAAATAGCGTTTCTGAAGGGGCGTAAATATCAAGTCATTAATTATAAATTATTATTTGTGTCGTAAAGGAAATCTACAAATAAAAATATAGTCGTAAGTCACCTTGATATATATTGTTGCCCTTTAAGCCCTTACTTTTTAAGGATCACTTTCTATAGTAGTGTGGTAAAGTTGGGCGTAAAGGACAAGTTTTTTTGTTCTTCGTCCTTTACGACCAGCACTAAAAATATTTTATCCGCAACTGTAATCGATATCTTTGGGTTCAATTGTCGTAAAGGACATATAATGCAGGTTTCAAGAGAAAGATAAACCCACTTTTTTTGTTTTTTTGACCTATATTTGTGACGTGTATAAGAAAAATATGCAGATTACGAGTATCTTTAACCTAGTGTAGCAACCGTAGTGATAAACTAAACGATTTAGAAGATAGATGGTTGTAAAGGACACGTCAAAATGCTATAACGTCCTTTACACCCATGATTTGATAGGGTCGTAAATGACAGTCTTAGATGATTTTTATACAAAGTCGGGGCGTAATTGTAACCGAAATGGTACTACAAATGTTGTGCTAAGTTTACAATTAAAAACTGGAAAAATGTATCAAAACGTACTTAATATGGCATAGAATAGCTACATTAGTTTAATGCAGTGTATTATTTATCTAAGCTATCTTTGTTCCGTCGAGGAACAGAGATTTTTAGTTTTAATTTCTTTTCTTGATATAGTTAAATAGTTATTTCATTTTCATACATACAAGGCAACACAATTTTGAAAGAATACTTGTTTCCATGTATATGTAGCACAGTTTTTTGGAGCTGGCAATTACAGAAGTCCCAAAGCGACTTTCCGGTGCCCCACCACGCCACCTGGCGGATATAAAAAAAAACTCTCTCTTCGACCGTGCGAGCGCCATGATCTGCGCTCCCGTTATTACGAATTAAAAATAGTTATCGGTGCACCGGCGCGACACAAACGTGAAAATTGACATTTTAAGTGATATTCCGACCAGTGACCTAAGCTTCCGTTTATATGTGACAATCGTTTTAGTGTGAGGATTTTCCCAAAGTGTTTCCACGTGGCCCCACAAGCGCCTCTGGACAAATGTAAGTAGCCTCACCAATTAAACGCCGCTACATATAGTTTTTTGATCCGTTCGATCCGGATTTTTCTTTCTCACGTTGTGTTGCCCGTGTATTTTGCGGTATTACGTACCCATCATTCCAATTACATACGTTTGTAGTTCAATTTTTCATTGTAATTTCCGCCATCTTTGCTCACGGCAAAATGGTACCGAATCCTACAGACGGTGTCGAAACCGACACATCGTGTATGACACAAGATTTATTCGAGCGAGATCTAATTCTCGACGAATTAAAACGAACATTACAGTTCGCAGCAACGAATATAGAACAATTTCGTTCAAGAACTTCCGATTTAACAGCGCACCAGCGAAAGTTTACCAAAATTCAAACTAAGATCGAAAAGGCATTAATTAAGTCTAATAGCTTCAACAAAGAAGCCAACATTAAGATTCGAAATGATTTCAACGATTTATATTACGCGATAGTTACGCATTTAAATAACCTAAAGGAGGTAGATGTAGAAAAGCGGCGAGCGAGCCGCATTCCTGTGCCTAGCCAACACGACACGTTTATGAACGACCGTCGAAACTTGCCTAAATTGTCGCTTCCTGAATTTCACGGTGAACCTACGGGCTGGCCCGCCTTTTTCGACTTATTTCAATCGTTGGTCCACAACAACAATGCCTACACTGACGCGGAAAAGTTTAGGTATTTACTACTTTCGGTTAAAAACGAACCATTTAATTTAATTAAATCAATTCCCATAACGGAAAGTAATTATTCAATTGCGATCGATGTTCTAAAATCCCGTTATGACAACAAACGCATTATTGCGTCACAACATCTAGATAAATTATTCGATATCGATTCTTGTTCCGCGCGCTCATCAGTTGTTGCTATGCGAAATTTGCTTAATGTTTACCACGAAAATATTAAAGCACTTGAAGTTTTGGAGTTTCCGGTTAAAGAATGGGACTTCGTTCTGTTAAATTTATTATTACGTAAAATTCCCGTTAATACGCGAAAAGAATATGAACGTTCTTTAACCAACCCAAGTGAAATACCTAAAGTCCAAACCTTAATAACATTCTTAGAGCGCGAACTTACGGCGGAACAGATGATTACAGTTTCCCATATACAGTCCACAAAAAATAATTCCTTAAGTACAACAAATAAAAATAATTTAATTTCAAATCAAATTACACCTAAACGGGTTTTAATTACGAATACGTCAGACCAAACTCGACCGTATGTCGATACGAATAAGGTTCGATCTTGCGTGAAGTGCAAAGGCTCGCATGCCCTTCACAAATGTTTGGAGTTTTTAAATTTGTCTACTAAAGATAGATTCACATTTGTTCAAACAAATAACATTTGTTATAATTGTTTATGTTCCGGACATGACTTACGTAATTGTAAATCAAGTTTTAAGTGTCGTAAGTGCAATAAGAAGCACCACACCTTAATTCATTTAGATTCGGACCTTACGCGTACGCGACCCTTCCCGGCGAACAATGAAGCCGCGGAACTAGTTGCCGTCTCGCTCGCTCTAACGGAGCAGTCGCAGCCCGGCGCGGGCGCTGTCCCGAGCCCATCAGCTGTTCACGGCGTGAATCAAAATAATCTAGGTTTAGGTATTGAGCCTCATACGGTGTTACTGTCAACTGCGTTGGTTGACCTTTATTACGAAGGTAATAAAATTGCTACAATTCGTTGTATGTTAGACGGGGGCTCACAAGCAGCTCTTATTACTGAATCGTGTATGCAACGATTAAATTTACCGCGACGAAATGTCAGCGAGCCGTTGGTAGGTGTCGGTGATTTACCGCTCAACCCTAGGGGTACCTTCGTGTGCTCAATTTCGCCCAAGGGCAAACAAAGTCCAAGTATTCCTTTGGAGGCTACTATTTTGTCAAAATTAACCCGTCAAATGCCTAGTGTACCACTAGCACCGTACGGGGAATGGCCTCATTTGCAAGGGCTCGCTCTAGCCGACCCTGAATTTCATAAACCTCAGCCGGTTGACATGATACTTGGCGAGGACATTTTCATGGATGTCATTCGCGAGGGTATAGTCAGGGGTAAACCTGGCACACCCACAGCAATCAATAGTGTATTTGGTTATTTACTAGGGGTAAAGTCAACTTTACTTCTAATATTTCGACTCCACGCCATACTTGTTTTACGTCGTTCGACAACGACAATCTCGAGAAGTTTTGGGAGCTGGAGTCAGTTCCAGAGATGCGGAGTTACACTCCCGAAGAAAAGCTATGCGAATCCTTTTTCCAAAGGACGCATACGCGCGATGAGACAGGGCGATACATAGTTGCTCTGCCATTCAAGCCCGATGCACCGCCCCTCGGCGAGTCTCGGCAAATTGCTCTAGCACGTTTCCACAAACTGGAATACCGTCTAGAACGAAACCCCCAGCTGAAGGCGGAGTATCACGCGTGCCTCCAGGAGTATGTGGATCTTAACCACATGGAGCTCGCGGACGATAACCCCCGCTGGCGCGAGTTATTACATCCCGCACCACTCGGTGTCGAAGATTTCCGACACTACCCGAACTCGTGTTGTCTATGATGCTGGTTGTCGCACAACGAGTGGCTACGCGCTCAATGATGCGTTGCTAAAAGGGCCTAAGTTACACTTAGACATAGTAGATGTACTTCTAAAATTTCGAGTACATAAAGTTGCATTTTGTTCTGATATTAAACAAATGTATCGGAATATTCTTGTACGTGAGAGTGATAGGGACTTTCAGCGCATCCTGTGGCGCAAGTCGCCAGAGGAACCTCTGCGCGATTATAGGCTGCGTACCGTTACTTTTGGTATCAGTAGTTCCCCTTATCTCGCCTTGCGCACAATTAAACAGCTCGCGCATGACGAAGCCGAGCGTTTCCCGCTCGCCTCGCCAGTCCTCCTAAATGACGTGTTCGTCGACGATGTGGTGACCGGCGCAGATACCTTAGCCGAAGCCCTCAATCTGCAGCAGGAGCTGATAGGTATTTGTGCCACGGCCGGGTTCGAATTGCGAAAGTGGCAAAGTAACTCGCCAGCCATTCTCGCTGCCACGCGACCGACAGAGTTTCATGGTGAGCGGCGCGAAAATGTTCATTTTGCCGAAATGGAAAATGACAAAGGGGTCAAGGTCCTTGGACTTCAATGGAATCCAAGATCTGACGCATTTAGTTTCAAAGTTCAAAGTTCTTCGCAGGCCTGTACAAAGCGGGCGATTCTTTCCGAAATTGCAAAAATTTACGACCCCCTCGGGTTATTATCTCCGGTGACATTGTTTGCCAAACATTTAATTCAATTGCTATGGTTAGCCAAAATTTCCTGGGACTCAGAACCCCTATCGATATTATTAACTCATGGACGAGTTTTATTAACGAGCTACCGCTCCTATCGCAAATTTCTTTTCCTCGTCATATTTTCAATACTGACGACTTCGATTCAATCGAAATTCACGGATTTGCCGACGCAAGCAAAATTGCATACGCAGCATGTGTTTATATACGTCTGACGGACAACACCGGGCGAGTTCAAACCTATTTAGTCATGGCTAAAAGTCGCGTTGCACCTCTTCGGGTATGCCTTACTATACCTAGAATGGAATTGATGGGTTGTGTAATCCTATCAAAATTAATTGAAAGAGTTATGCATCTTTACGGTGGTCACATTCACCCCGATCAAGTGTACGCATGGTCTGACAGTTCCGTCGTGCTCGCGTGGCTTCAGTCACCCCCGCACGAATGGAAAACGTTTGTCTCGAACCGCACTAGTGAGATTTTGTCCCGTGTCCCGGCGCGCTGTTGGCGTCACGTCCCGTCAGCTGATAACAGCGCTGACCCGGCGTCTCGCGGTCTGCTCCCCGCCGCGCTCGTACAAAATGACTTGTGGTTCCATGGTCCTACATGGCTCCAACAAAGTCGCGACTCCTGGCCTATACCAAAACCGGTGGTAAACACGAACGAGGAAAAACGCAATACACATGACTCGGCAAGTCTTAGTTATGCATGTGTGTCCACATTGCCTCCTTCCCCGGACGACGACACTCTTATAACGCGATTTTCGTCGCTAGGTAAATTAGTTCGCGTCACGGCAGTCATATTTCGTTTCTACAATAAATGCAGGAAACATAAACAAACATTCCCAAAGTACGTCACCGTACCAGAGTACAATTTTGCATTAAATCGACTAATATTGATTACACAACAAAAAGTGTTCGAAGACGACATTAAGAGGATTTCGTCAAATAAACTTCCGTCAATTCGTTTGCGGCGTCTCACGCCCATTATAGATAGGGATGGTTTGTTACGCGTCGGCGGACGTATTCACAAATCACTTTTACCTTTTGAATCAAAACATCAATTGATTTTACCTAAAAGACATCCTCTTACAAATCTTATCATTGACGATGCGCATATAAAGGAACTACATGCCGGTTCGCAGTGCGTGCAAAACTCGCTCTTACAGCGATACTGGATTATCTCTGGTCGTGATATTGTTCGCCTCCGCGTACATCGTTGTATCAAATGCTTCCGCGCTCGACCGACTCGCTGCCAGCCGCGCATAGGAATGTTACCCTCGGTTCGGCTACGCCCCGCACGTGTGTTTAGTAAAACGTCTTGTGACTTTTGTGGGCCATTCTACGTACGCGCTAATAAGGTTCGTAATGCAAAAATAATAAAATGTTACGTTGCAGTTTTCGTATGTATGAGCGTTAAAGCTGTACATCTTGAGTTAGTTTCCGAACTTTCCACGGAAGGTTTTTTAGCTGCGTTGCGACGTTTCACGTCCCGTCGAGGATATTGTACGGATATATATACCGATTGCGGACGTAACTTTGTTGGTTGTAATAATTACCTTCAAGAGTTATATATTTTTTTACGTAATGATTCGGTCATGAGTGCCCTTAATCAACAAACTTTAAAACAAGGATTAACTTGGCATTTTCAACCACCTTATGCTAGTCATTTCGGTGGATTATTTGAAGCAGCTGTTAAGAGTTTCAAAACTCATTTACATCGCGTAATAGGTACACAAACGCAAACATATGATTGTATGCACACTTTGACGTGTCAAATCGAAGCTGTATTAAACAGTCGTCCGCTCTGCGTTCTAAGTTCGGACTCCGCGGATCCTTTACCTCTTACGCCGGCCCATTTCTTAATCGGTGAGCCCTTAACGGCCCTACCGGACGTTTCTCTGATAGACGAGAACCCTAATCGTCTTACACGTTGGCGCTGGATACAGCAAGCTGTCCAGCATTTCTGGCGTCGATGGAGTCGTGAATATCTCCATCAACTGCAACAAAGTACAAAGTGGCTGCAAGACCGCGGTCCCGCCGTTCGTGAAGGTACTGTTGTTGTGGTATGCGACGACCACCTGCCGCCGCTGCAGTGGAAACTCGCGCGCGTTCATGCTGTCCATCCGGGCAGCGATCAAGTTATTCGCGTCGTAACATTGAAAAGCGGGAACACGTTGTTCAAACGACCTGTTGTGAAGGTCTGTCCCTTACCTTTAGAATAAACTTATACAATCGTTACGACTCTTAATGTTAAGTTAAATATAAGTTTCATAAAATATTTTGGTATACTTTCGTATGGTTTCTTTTTTTATTTTCTTTTAAAAGTCACTCCGTGTCTTTTAAGGTGAGCGGCATGTTCCGTCGAGGAACAGAGATTTTTAGTTTTAATTTCTTTTCTTGATATAGTTAAATAGTTATTTCATTTTCATACATACAAGGCAACACAATTTTGAAAGAATACTTGTTTCCATGTATATGTAGCACAGTTTTTTGGAGCTGGCAATTACAGAAGTCCCAAAGCGACTTTCCGGTGCCCCACCACGCCACCTGGCGGATATATAAAAAAAACTCTCTCTTCGACCGTGCGAGCGCCATGATCTGCGCTCCCGTTATTACGAATTAAAAATAGTTATCGGTGCACCGGCGCGACACAAACGTGAAAATTGACATTTTAAGTGATATTCCGACCAGTGACCTAAGCTTCCGTTTATATGTGACAATCGTTTTAGTGTGAGGATTTTCCCAAAGTGTTTCCACGTGGCCCCACAAGCGCCTCTGGACAAATGTAAGTAGCCTCACCAATTAAACGCCGCTACAGCTATATATCTTTATCGCTTTCGCGTTTTGCACCAGACTGCATTTTTGTCGGCGTCTGGCGTCGACGATTGCCATTCAGCTACGCCGGCAGTAAACTTTAACAGTAGACTATACTAACATTTAGTGCGACAATATTATTTTAAAACTATTTTCCATCATCAAAAGAAATTAAATTCAAACGTTTATAAATACACAAGTTGCGGCTTGCGTACATATTTACGTACCTTAGTGAAAGTTTGCAGCGATACGTCGGTGAAACTCGTGGATCTGATGTACTGAGCCTTCTGCGACCTGTAAAAAACTTCACATTATGGAGGAAGTTTTCTCGAGGATTGTGAGCATGGTAAACCCTTAGAGCATAAATATGACTGGATTATCATGAAATGTATATGAATACTATGAAATTACTGTATTTATTACTAGCGCTGAGTCAATCCAACGACGCTGTAACATCGGGAGCGTTTATCGAGCGTCAGTCAGACAGCCATCTCTAACGACGTCGACGTCTTGCTAGCGACTTGTCAGCGCCCACGCAACGTCGCTTTGATGTGTTTTAAAACAAATGAAACTCAATTAAAAATACAACTAGGATCAAAATTACTAACAGTTATGTATGAATGGTGCGCGTTACGAGGATAGGTTTTATTCCCACAGGATCGTCCCTTTCATTTTGCAACTTGCTTTCTAATTGCCCGCCGAATGCCAATCGTGACGCTAGACGCCGATCGAAAGGCAGTCTGGCTCTGTCGCGCCAAGAGCGATAGAGATAGCCAGCTACAATAACGATATTTTCGTAAGCGTTTGTGCATGTGGCTACGTACGCAGGTCTACCCACCCACACCTATCTCGGAATTTCATTACCTATACAACATATTATGTAAACTTAAATTTACGTATTTAGAAATGTTTTTTTTTAAACCCTCGACGCAAAAACGACGGGGTGTTATACGTTTGACGTGTCTGCCTGTCTGTTTATCTGTCTGTCTATCTGTGTGTGTCTCTGTCTGTGGTATCGTAGCTCCAGAACGGATGAACCGATTTAGATTTCGTTTTTTTTTGTTTGAGAGTTGAGTTAGTCGGGAGTGTTCTTAGCCATGTTTCATGAAAATCGGTCCACTATGTCGCGGTCGGGGGTTTTTTGAATATTTTAATTTTGTGGTTAGGTTGTTATATTTAGCAAGTGCCTAAGGTTAATTAAATAGAAGATTATATAGTCAAGTACTGTCGTCTTTCATCTGTTCTACAATAGAATAAGATTTTTAAGTATTGGATTACAAAAATAGCCAAATTTAATATCCTAATTGGCTGTCAGATCTTCGGGCTCACGCTCGTTGGCATCGAATCTGTTCTTGACACGAAAAGAAAGTCAATAAAAACACGTCAACTAGTTGTGAACATTTTAAGATCGTGGGTTTTTTTATCCACTTTATTTATTTAGACTAGATTTTTAGCGTGATACATTAATTTTAATAACATCCATATTCAATGCAAATGTAATAAATAATAGTTATTTGTTATACAAGGGTGCAAAGTTGTATTTTAACGCCGAGTGTGGAATTGAAAAACAAGCAAGTGAAAAGATTTTTTAGTTGAACCACGAGCGAAGCGAGTGGTTCGAGAATAGAATCCTGAACTTGCGAGTTTTTTAACACACGAGAAGTAAAATATATTTGCACCCGAGTGTAACACAAAACTTTTCCCCTCACTATAGCGAGGAAACTACAACGCAAAAAATTCGTTTATCACTGCTTCCAGTAGGTGCACAGGTGGTAAATCATCTTTATTACTAGATTCACCTACTTTTATCAATTTTAAAGCAGTTAATTTGACTTTATTCAAGATCAAATTACTTTACCCACTAGTGGATAAAATGCGTTTTTACCCGCTGGTATTAAAGGACAAAACACGTGTTTCCGAGGTAGTGAGGGGAAAAAGCTTTAGTTCCTCGTGATATGCAATCGATAAAATTATGAAAACGGATTAGTCCATTCTTAATACATTCCCAAATTTCGATCACTTTTAGGATTAAACGTGTGACAGAGGAAAACTACAATATGTAAACTACCCACATATTATAAAATTATAAAGCCTGGTACTGAAGTCGAACGAGTAATAATGGGTTTCAAACTATCACGTTTCAGGCGGACATTTCAGATAACTCGAGAGAACCGCAAACATATATATTTCCCTCTTGTTGGGAACAATTATTTTTTTTATTTCTATTTGCTTTCTAGTAGGCAACAAAAAACATAAGGGCTGATACAGACAGACTTAAATGAAACCTGGTAGCGACTTGTGTGTTTTGGAAGCATTTTGAGTTTTTTTTAAGTTTAGTTTTTATCGCTAGTTGCGAGGGATAGGGAAACTAAAATATTAATATTTTTGACATTAATTGTATATAGATAACTAAAAAGTGCTCCAAACGGTCACATAATAGAACATAGAATGAATAAAATCTAATAGAATGTCAGTCAATGGTAGTGGCTCTGATAATATTGTAGAATTGTATGTACTTAATGTACTTACATTAGGTACTCAACTTGCAGTCATACTTTTAATACTATTCAAGTACAAAAATGAGGTAATGGATCAAGAACACAAAATTAATGATTTCTCCAAACCCATTAATTTCCGCTAAACATTTATGAGGGTTGATCGATATCGCTCCTTTACTTCGGGCCGTCATTTGTTAGTATTACGTAGAAACGTCGCCATGTTTGATATTCAAATTTTCTTACCTAAGCATGATAAAGAGAATGCATTTTTTGTATTCTTGTGTTCTGAGTTGCCATTGACTTTCATAGGCCGCTTGGGCGATGTTAACACTCTGGAAATGAAATATTTCAAACTTCAGAATAGGTCAACAAAAAGCTACCATCAATAAATGGGCCTATGCTAGTCGAAAATGTAAAATGATTATGATAAGAAGATAACATTTACTGTTTAAAGAAAGGAAATTCAACTGCTGGAAGATTTGTATGTTATTTTATACCCTTAACATTTTCCCAGTACCGTATTACTTCTATAAAACAATTTTGAAAAACGACTTACCGCATCAGTAAGATTTTGCCCAAAATAACAACACGTATAAATGCAAACTAAAATTATATTCGCTGCCAACAAGTTCTTAATACTTTCGGGGCTGCAATGTACCTGAAATATTTTCGTAATATTACTGTCAACACAATCACCTACTACTCTCATCTTAACTGAATATCAATGACTCGTTTAGCTGACGATTTTTCATATTTTACTTTTTAAATAGGACTAATTCGAACGATTTCCTGAATTGTAACTGACGCCAATCATCACTTAATCATGTAATTTCTGATGTTTTTTTTTGGTTCGAACCGCGCATATTAAAATATCTCTGGAGTGTTTAAGGGCTACGATGACTGCTCACCGTCAGACTGGCCTCATGTTTGTTTGACACCAGATGATATAAAAAATGACCATCATACCATCAATGCCCCACGTTGGGCGCCAAATACTCGCTTATATAAGTCGCTGCATGCCATTGCAACATGAGTTGGTATGAGGTTGGTTGGTTGATATTTAGTTACGTTACGCGTTACAAAGCCTCAATTATTTATTTATCGATTTAATTTATCTGCCATTTGAACTGACGTGTTTGTAAATAAACTTGTGCAAACTCAAGTACTGTTGCTTGAACTAGTTGGTGTTTTTATCTCGGCTAAGTTGTAACGTAAATGTCACATACCTACACTACAGCCGTCCCAGGGTTTTTTGTTTCATTCCGATAGCTGTTAGTTCTAAAAATATAGTTATAGAAAATAATTACCCGAGCAGCAAAACCAAAGAAACACATGGTTCCGGAAAAGAAAGCCAAGTGAATTAAGAAGATGGCACCAAAAGCGTTGCTAACCTCGAACATCAATCTGCAAAAAATTCATCAATAATATTAAAATTAATGGACGCGATTCTAAAAGTACAGCACATGATACTTACTCATATTGAAAACTTGATTTGTATTGAATTAAATTTACAGATTTAAAGTGGAACTTGGGCTGTTATACTATGTAATGGTGTAAGATGCTTTTCCATTGCGCTGCTCAAATCGTGGTATTTTACCAGCAAATTATGTCTGGTGACCACGCGTTCTTTGTAAAAGCTTTATAATGCAGTGCACTCGGTGTCTGAGTAGTCTGTGGCTTATACATAGACTAGAAGTGTACATGTTCATGAATGACCCTTAAACTTACTGGAGTAAATCTTGGTGAACAGGTATGAGTTTTTTCAATGTCTTCTCCGCCTGTTCTACTCTCTCTTCAGCCACGTCCCTAAGGTCGTCTTGCAGTATCACGAACATCAGACGGAGGTGATGTAGGACCGCGTTCATGAATAGCAGGTCGAAGGTAACTAGGTTGCTTACATCGTTCACTGTATTACAATTAATAATATTCAAGTACAAGAAATTATTAATATTATATTAAACGTACGAACTACAAGTACCTACATAATTCACTGAAATAGCTCTGGGTACGTAGCCGAATAGCACAAACGGTCACGAAACGCTCACGAAACAAAACGCTCGTAGATATCTATCTCTATCGCTCTTGCCTATTGGCGCGACAGAGCCAGTCGGAGAAATGCCATTCGGCTACGGGGCCTGTTTAGCTGCTGATATTTTTTGATGTTGAAATATTTGTTTAAATAGAAATACCTAATGTTGTGACACAAAGGACGTAAATTATTTATAACGACATTGATTAATTCTTTGATAAAATCCCGAGAGTATCGATGGATTCTTAATTAGAATCTCGAGCGTAGTGACGGGTTCAAGTCTTAATGCATAAGGTGGAAAATTTTGCTGCCATGTGACATAACTTACTGATTTTCACCTATGAGGAAGAAATATGTTTAAAATATTTTTAAGCTAAAAAATAATTAGTGTTCTAATACAACAAAGTGTTAATTTCATCCTTCAGAAAATATGAAGCTATTTTGAACGGATTTAGTATAAGTAATAAGTACTGCATATTAAACAGTAGATAACAATTCACTTTACATCCTGTGATTCTCCACGATTTACCGGAGGGCGCATAATGGGTAATTGTCTCGGCCAGACTTTCGCCACGTGAGTTCATGTCAGGTCCACTGCTGCGTGTGTGTGATAGTCAAGGTACTTACTGTAATGATATGCGTTTTGTGGACGGGAACTACTCCGGTAAAATGAGATACTTTAATATATCTTTCATTATTATATAAGTAAACGCATAAATGTATTTAGCAATAAGGTTTTTCAATAAGGTATTCTTATTCTTATTATTGAAGTGAAACTTCTAATGCGACTTGCAACTGACAGTGTCAGCAACTCGAATTAAAAAAAATGCTAGGCTGATGCCAATTTTTTAAGCGAAACTCTTGAACTTTGTCCGTATTTCATGAGTTCATGTTTGTTTTTTCAATAATTTGAACAATTAGCAACGTTAAATATTTAAAACAGTTAAAAGATGGAAGTAACTAAACGAAAAAACGCGACAGTCATTTGACAGAATGTTTTTAAGATTATGTTACGAAATTTGTTTTTCAAGGCCAGAGGTCGCAGGTTCGAGTCCTGCCGGAGGTGTGAGTTTTTCCATTTTTCCTTTAATTTAAAAATATTATGTTACGAATTGAAATAGATATCATACATGAAAGAAAATCGGCAAGGCCCACTGGTGGCCGAGCCAGGAATCGAACCCGGGTCTTCAGCTCACGCGGCTAACGTCTTTACCACTAGACCATACGCCCGCCAACAATGTGCACCGCCACCGCGCAACGTGCAACGCGGGTACAACGTGCAATGTTGAATATAAATTCGTTTTATTTATTTTAACAAAAACACGATAGATAAGCTTTTTTATTTACTTAGAGTAGGTAGTTTTTTTGTTAAGTTAGGCTTGACACTGGGAACCCTAAAGCCCTCGCATAATTAGTGGAAATCTTTTCTCCGAATTTGACGAAAGTTGCACACTTAGGTAAAATGAGTAAGGATCATATCGCCCACATCTTTATATTGCGTTTTATGTAATTTCCAGAAAATCTGCTTTCAATTTTCAAAGCCTTTCATTGGAATGAAGGATCTCGAGGTAAATACGTATAATAGCGTAAAAATCTTGATATAAGTTGGGCTCATTATACATAAGAAGCCCGATTTATATTTATGAACTAGTTACCTATAGATATAGAGGTAGATAGAAGCCTCGAAAATCTCTCGCAGATTGGTTATACAATAAGTAAGAAAGGAGAGTAAACTAAAAATCTGGTGGACACGCAGGAAAACCATAGTAAAACAATTTAGGAATCTTTTTCATGCATGATATTCAAAAGAGATAGAAGAACAAAAAGAACTAACTTAAACTTTATTTATTCAGCTACCAGAGTAAACTTACCTACTTTTTCAATTTGCAAGAAACTTTCGTTAAGTTTTTTTATCTTTTCTAGCATCTAAGGTGTATTCAGGTGATCCCAAGAATGGTACAGCTGTTTAGGCTTTAAATAACTTACATGATGGGGTTTTGAGACTTTAGAGTATTGATTTTTAAAAGCGAATATGGTACAATTTTATTATAAAAAAAAACAGCTAACTTTCAGACTTTCAGATTAACACGGGTAGGTAGGTAGGGGTAAGGTAGATTAGGTAGGCACATTAGTAAATTTTCACAAGATTAGTAGGTAAGTACTTACAGATTTTATAATCGGCCAAATACACAAGGGTGTACAGCAAAAAGTTGTTATCGTATTTGAATGGCATCTTCACGTAGAACGGCATCACGAAAGGAGAATTATCCTTCAAGATGAAATGTTTCACGGCAGTGTACGCTAAACGCGGCATTAGGTACAGAAATACGTAGGTAGACACCATCTTGTAAAATACTGCAAATAAATGAATTCTATTAAATTATAAGAAAGTTAAGACTATAAAGTTATGCTACAGTTTGTGAAATACGATGCCCGATGAGTTACTCGTCATACCATTCTGAAATTCTTCCGTTTGTACAAAATGATATTTTCTTTAAAAATATTAGTTGTGTTGCTTTGTAGTTATGTTATAATGCTTATGTAGTCTAATAACTCAATCTAAATTAAAAAAAAATGATGTAGAAAGATTTTTCAGTATAAAAAACTAGAGTCCTCTGACAAGTGTGTAGCACACAAGCATAGAAAATGAATAGGTACCTCAAAAAACATAGGAGCTTGATATTTCGTTGTGTCATTTCTCTTGCCGAGGATAAAAATAAAAAGCTCATTGAAACATTTCCACTGTGATTCCTGAACAATAACTAATTAGAAGCGACATGACGAAGGCGTGTCGTCCAAGAAACGGAATGCTTCGTAGTGAAGTTCTCTTCATGGGCATACTCGTCGCTAGAATATTTTTTTTCAATTACCATGTAAATATGTTGTCAGTATCATGAATAGGCTAGGTTAGGTTACGTACGTTCGATAACATACAACATTATTAATATAGGTTTATGATAAAATTTACTAATAAAAACGTTATTAGTTAAAATGAACATCATTAAAAACGTTATTAGTCAAATTTTTAATCGAACGTAGATTAAAATGAACTCAGTAACGATGTGACAGTATGTATAAATATTTATATTTAATATGACATCGTACTGTTGGACTTGGACTTTGACTTAAAAAAAATTCATATGACGACTTCACGGATTTTAGAACCACGGTATGTGATAAAAAGTCCTAAGCCTAATCATGAATAATACCTTTTTAATCAGTTGGTACTTGTGCAGGCATGTAAGGTGTTGTTATTATCTTAAAATACTTGGAAGTTGGGTGAGATAGAAAACTACTTACACTTAAGTAGCTAATGCAGCAGCCCTTGCCCGTATTATGAGACGCAGACAGAGACAGTGACCAAAATGGATGCCCGATTCGAACGTTAAACGTACGTTAGAAATTTTCACTGGATATAATTTTACGGATCGGATTTACGTCGGTGTCATAATTATATTTTTGTCTTCAGATGTCCCGTCTTTTAACACTGACATTTCCGATTCATATTGTATCTACAGTGGAGTACATTTATGGTGTAGGTATACTAAAGTTCGATTAAGGCCGTAGGGCGATAGACAAAATTTAAAAAAGGTAGGAAAAATGACATTTATACAATTGTGATATAATACAAAGATTTTCAGTCGAGTGCCATGTTTAGGCCACGAAGCTTGCTAAGTGGCCTAATAGTAAGGTACGAGAGTGAAAAGCTTAATTATATCACTATTGTATACAATACTTTTTCTATGAGTCATCATCTTCATCATCAATGAACAGAAATATCATCATTCATGCAAGTTAAAATTAATGTTAATAGCGTCGTTCACCGTTGTATCAACATCGAATTACCTAGCAACCAATTGTTTGTCATAACCGTCTCTGATTGGCCGATAACGCGACAGATAAAAAAAAATGTGTTTCAGGTGCAGAAAATTTTGCCAGGTATCGCAAATTAGTATAGAAATTGTATGAAGTTCTATTTTTGAAATTATTATAGTTAACTAAAGTCAACTATAATGAGATTATTATAGTTGAGTCGGAACTGCCATAGAGTATCCAACACTGAAAAGTTAGCACTTATAGTTTAGTCTGTGGTGTCCTAATTGACAGATTACAGTCGACGAGTAGAAAAAATACTATTGTATTAGTACTTATTCTTCTCACACTTCCTTTGTTTTAGGCAGTAGTAGTAATAGAGTAAGGGTTCAAAGAATGATTCTTCCCATTTACCTAGCTAGTTCCAATCCCCCATTTCTTAGAGACGGCTTGCGCTTCAGAACTCTAGGATGCTCGTCTTCTTATGTAGCTTATAACTTTTTATAAATACCTCCCTAGCTTCAATCGCTCATTTCTTGGAGATGGCTTCGCCCAGCTTCATATAATAAAATTATCCAAGGAATCATAATACACGGGTTCAAGGAATAATACTTTCCGACATCCCTAGATCCAATCCTCCATTTCTTGGAGATGGCTAGCCATCCGATGATCTTCATCATAATTAAACTGTTTAAAGCATCATTTTTATCCGCACACCAAATTCCAGCTCCATTTTTAGGAGACTCCCCTTCCCGAAAACTTCATGCAATTGTTATACTAGAGTGTTTAGGAATCACAGGAAGTGACAAGGATTTAAGGCATGAAAACTCTCGTGAGACTCAATCATATTTACTCTTACTCTTTGAAAAAGATCCTCGGGAATGAATCGAAACATGTCGAGCGTTATTTCGACTTGATTAAAAACGTAATTAACCCGCTTAAAATATTGTTAACCCTTAGTGCGTTTTCACATTATCCGATCCGATATCGGATGTCGGACCGATATCCCATACATTACAGGCGCCATCTTGGATTTTTTCTATTGAAATCCTTCCGACATCCGATATCGGATCGGATAATGTGAAAACGGCCTTACAGCACGAAAAATATTTTTTTGGATATTCTATTTTAATTTGTATTTTTCCGTGCGTTAAAGCCCTGTAAAAAAACTAAAAAATAAGAAAAAAAAATCCGACCCCCCCCCCCCCCCTTAACTTTGTCAAAACCCACCCGCACGATCGTTTCATTTCGTCACGACCCACAGTAATTTTATTTTTTGCGGGAGGTAACTTTATGATTTTTTAAACATTGATTGAATAAATTTTAGACTTGGCACACGTCTGGCATGATTTAAATGCTCTGGCCCCGTAGCCGAATGGCATTTCTCCGACGCCAAACGAAAACGAAACGTAGTCCGGCTCTGTCGTGCCAATACGCAAGAGCGACAGGGATAGACATCTACTAGCGTTTCGTTTCGTGAGCGTTTGTGCCATTCGGCTACGCACCCAGATCAGATATAATATTTAACCCGCTCGCCCCCCGGAGAACTTCACATAAAAATGTTTTTTTAAGGAACCTTGTGCACGGGTTGAAGTAATGATACTGTAGCACAACTCGCACATCCCTAGCTCCAATCCTCCATTTCTTGGAGATGGCTCGCCCTCGGAAGATCTTCATATAAATGGGAAACGTTACGTCGTCGAATCATGGAGTCAATCAATCGCGCCGCCCGCGTGTGAAGCGGCAAATCGAAAAATCTTCAAAATGTCGCCGATCCGTTCGATGTGTCGGGAGACGAAATAATCTTACGTTTTATGTATTACGATGTTTGTATAAGATTGCATATTTTAAAATTATATGACGTTAAAGTGTATATGTATGTAATTGTTCCTTAAATAAATAGTATGAAGAATCTTAGCAATTTAATTTCTTGACAATTTTTAAATTATGTACAATAATAATGGAATCCTACAGTAATTACATAAGACAAGATCGAACCTCACTATCAGTCTGTTTAATAATTTTAGGTATACAAAAACGTTAAGATTTTTCTGGTAGTGATTAATTTTGGTTAAAATATAAAGTTTTATTAATTTTTTACATCTTTGTTAACAATCGGTTTTCAAACTTCACAATTAATTTTGCATAAGTACTATCAAGATTCCAAGGTGCCAATGAAAGTAATAAAATTATTAATTTATGGTAAACCTTACAATAAGGTCGGCCATAGTAACAAGTAGTTTTAGGTACTTATTTACACTAGTATTAAAAAAAACTTACATTCAAATCACTTAACACAAGGAAAAATAAACCATAAACCTTACTTGTTATCCATTTGAGGAAAGTAGTGACATACTCATGTTTCACTGCGACCATGTCCGAGCGCATCTGATCGTCGGGTCGCCATTTTGCTCCCATGTGTAGAATCAGATTCTTTAGCAACTTTCGGTTTAGACATAATTGTATGTACAAAAGTGACGCTAAAACATTATGATTATGATTATTTATGACTGCTGCTGGCTTGATAGAGAGAAAGAAAGAGAGAAAATAAGAGACCATGTAGGTGCTGTAGGAGAAGGAATATTTTAGAGTGGGTAGATTGTACTATCTCCTAATTGGCTGCAGGAGATAAATCTTGCAGCCAGTTGTCATGTAACGCGGAACTCCAACATCTTAAGCAGTTTTAAGTCGTGTGTGTTATTTATCTCACTTAAGGATTATTTTATTTGTCAAAATGTTTTATCCTTTGCAATTTAGCAGTTGTACTTTTTTCTCTTTTATAGCATGACAGCATGCATATAACTTAAGCAATGAATCCTTTCTAGCACGAAACGTTTCCAAACTTCTTGCTACCTTGCCAAAGAATAAGTGCCGCTGACAAATCAGTGGACAACTGCACCAGGTCAGCTCCCTGAGTGAACCTCTCGAAGACGCCAGCCGTGTGGCTGATCGCCGCCAGGATGTTCACGGCCAGTTTAACCCAACACCAGCGCCTCCACAGTGACTCTTCATCCATTATGTAAATCTGAAGAAATTAAATTAAAAAGGATGGGAAGCATTTCTCGACAAACCAACTTTTTTTTGTTTTAATATGGCTCTGCGATTCAAAGTGGATCTTGGCCTCCAAAACGAGAGCACGCCACGCCACTTATCCCAATCCTGCGCAGCTAATTGGCAGGAGCCAATTATCTGCTTGTAGCTGACAAAGATCCGTCTTCCCAGCGGTATCTGGGCCGACCCGCCAGGCGGCCACCAGTTGGTCTTCCCAGATACGCCATTTTAGCAGCCCGACAAAATTTCTCAACAAAAGATTAGAAATTGTTTTAGATAGGAAATATGTATGTACAATAGCGACGCTAAAGTACATTATGACCATTTACGACTGTTGACCATGTATTGTACGTTGGGCAGACAGAATAACGTCTGTGACAAAGACCACATTGCAGGCCAGCGATCAGTATAATACAATCAAAATCAATAGGTACAGAAATAAAATAGTAAAATATCACAGAATACAAATACTTACCTGATTCGACTTTATACGATCCAATATGAACTTATACGTATCTTGAAACATTGGTTCGAAATCCGTAAATTCAGACATGTTTGCGGTTAAATGTGGCTCAACTTTGCCGAGTTGGCTTTATATACCGCTGCAAGTCAGTCGTCGGTATAACGGCAAACGAAGAGTTCCGTAGCTTTTGCATAACATTTTTACTTTCTATCGTTTTATTTTGAAAATGTTGGAATCAACAGAACAAACAATAAATAATATTTAAAGTGAGTGATGATACCTAGGTACAGTAAATTACGGACCATATATCAACGAGGTCAAATTCAGGAAAAGAAAGCTTTTCCTGTCATGAAAAAGGAAACATACTACCGTTGCGGGCGAAAACAAATTTCTTTTCAGCAACATACTGAATTAACGCCACATTCATGCTCTGAATCAGTAGTGCCTTTGCGGGTAAATTAGACTAATTTGCCTCCCAGACAGCTGGAGGGTTATTCAGAAACGTATTTTTAAGATGACATGAATTTGATGTCAATAACCTGGATAATGTAGGGGCCTGAACCAAACTTTAGTTTGTTTTACATTTCTGGGTGAAGTTTTGTCTGAAGTTCGAATTGATCTCAAAGTCTTATTATTCATAGAACCAAACTAAGATTGCCGACCGCATGTTCGGAAGTCGCTATCAGAAGGGGTCAAATACCTACTAAATATAGTAAACATCTGTGGTAGAGGAAGCAGTACGAGTATTAGAGGTAAACCATCCATCAAGTTCGTAGAAATGTTGAATGAAGGTGAAAAATTAAAAATAGAATTGTATGCTTCTGAATACCTCCCTTGTTGCTTTATTACAATGCTTACATGAAAAAGGACGTAAATTCAGCCGATATTCATAGTAACTTTCGTCATTTCAAATTAGTAGGGTTACCTCGGAGCTGCCATGATTTTTACTTTGTGAGGTCTGTATTCACCAAATTAGAGGAATATGTAATTGTGTGAGGTAAGTATCCGGGTTACCTCGATTCGGTGGATATACATCATATTAAATCTACAAATTTTTGCTTTGTAAATATTATGTTTTTTTAAAGTTTACTTTAAATACGTATATAATGTATTTTTCGTGATTAAGATTTGAGAACTATATTTCTTTTGTCCTCAGACGACAAATTGACGACAAAGCTAGTTTCATTATTGATTGCCACGTAAGCTTAAGCTTTAAGCGACGTAAATTTATTATTGTTTTGTCTCCCGTTGACTACGAGCCCTACAACTAGTTCAAAACGTGTATGAGAATATGTTAAATTCACTAGTAGGTCACTAATATCGCAGTACTTAATCTAAAAATAGAATAATTATTCATTAAACAGTTTAAACACCTTATAAGAACTTTATATATTTTAATATTTCTACGGATCTCTAATATCATTCGAAGTGGGGTTCGAAGATAATAATGTATTAGAGCTTACAAAATATTACTAAATTTTTAAATTTATGAAAGTATAAATCATATGAATTTTAAATCAGCTTACCTACTACGCGAGGAACAACCATGTCATTTGTAAGTAATTTTAGACAAGAAAATCAAAATTCAAATTTGGTAAAGTTAAAATAATTACTTTAGGTAATGTTAATCTGTGTAAGAATGTCCTATAATATTTATTTACTTATTTATGTGGTTCATACAAACAAGCAACTAAGTTAGCAGCTCTGACAAAACGCATTATCTGCTCAGATTACATATTTATGATTTTTTTTAATAATATCAAATCAGAAAAGTAAGCTATTGATATTACTTTATTATTGAGTCATTTTGAATGAATTTCAGCAGACATGAAGAGTGTCTTTGAATGAGTTAAATTAACCATAGGAAAAGTACAAACAACAAGAACCATGGTAAATGGTGTCCAGTGTTAAACAAACAATTAAAAGAAGCTGCGAGAATCACAGCAACAATATTGAACGTCCTCTGATCTGATAATTTTCGACAAGATTTTAGTGCAGTTCTGTTCTTCTATTTTATTTAAATAAAATTATAAATGACTTAAGCGAGAGACCAAGAATCAATTAACATAAAAGTTAAATATTCAAGCATCTCATTAAAACTAAAATTTAAGTTTACCATTAAATCCACATTGACATATAAAAATCTAGAATTTAGAACACCCGTGCTTTGGAAATTATTTTTGACTTTGACAACTTAAAAATAGCTAAAATTATCTAATTTTTCTACAGTTCAAAATTTCAATCAAGTGAACCCAGCAGTTATGAATTATATTACCCTGACAATATTTATAAAGAATTGAATTGTAGACATTGTAGAATTGAACACCTGAGAACGGTAATATTACGGTTTGCATTTGTTTTACTGTAGCATTAGTTTCAGTCGGTAATTTCAGTGCAAGATTCAAGTAACACTAATTTGCTGAATAAACGACGTTTTTCACTTTAAAAATTCAGTTCGAAATAGGATGACAATTTTAAATAAAGACTATCCTTAGTTTTATATTATTAATTTAGCCGAAATTAAAAAGTCAATAATTTTAATGATGATTTGTCGATTTTGTTTATTTTTAAATGTTATAGGCACATGTAATGTTTTTAGTGTATTTTTCAAAGGTAAACCAGTATTTACGCCTGATGGTAATAATTTTATGTGGCTGAGCTGATGATGGAAGGTCAACTCCTCAATGGTTAGGAGTTAAAGGATAATTCTTTCACTAGTGTACATGTATTCGGACTGATACGTATAATATCAATAGGAACCACTAAAAATCAACAAATAAATAAACTTTTTAACAAAAAATAAAACCGCCTTCAAAAATAAGCGCGTTACAAAACACGGAGAAACTAAAAAGCAAAAAATAATAAACCTTTGAATTCAGATTTCTTATCGTATTGCAATAATCTAAACATCCAAATTATAAACAAATCAATTATTTTTGGAGTCGGTGCCAGCCTGCGTATGGTTGGGTGGGGCAAACAGGCAATAGCAAGGCGACGAACAGGTCTGGTACCGACTGCAAAAATAATTGATTTGTTTATAATTTGGATGTTTAGATTATTGCAATACGATAATTTTTTTGATTTAAAGTTTGATTTCTTATATTTAGCTCAATAAATGAAATTAGGTTCAGATGTACCTCAACATTTGGGTACACTTTTGGCACAAAAGCTAAAAATACGGAAATATTTTTCTAGACTTTCTTATTGTGCTCGTCAATTGCTTTTTTGTTAAACTTACAAAATACGTATTAAAATTAAACAACATGATCATTACACAAACTTAATGAAAAATTTAAAACTCACACCTCGGGAAGGAACTTCTAGAACACTGGCACAGTCATATTTTGTATGTTTTTAATCTCGTCTAAGGGTACATTCTGTATAAAATTTTGCAGATTTCGTAAATTTGAACATACCTATTTCAGCAGGTACATTAAAAATCAGTCGGCAGGTTCGTCATATAGGGTAATTACAACCGCCGCGCTGCCGCCCGCCGCGTCCAAACGGACATCTACCTAAAATGCAGAAAGGGGTGAAAGGAAATTGAAAATGGCGGCGGAGTATAACGCCATTACCGAGGAAATGAGCTACGTGTACGGGCTGCAGCCGATACGGTTGTGTTTTTACTAAAGTAGAACCTTTTTTAGCTGCAAACGTTGATTAGGGAGCTGCTTTAAGCGGATTTTTAAACAATTTTAAAGCCTTTGTGTTTGTAGCTTGCGTAACATTAAATTGTTCTGAGTAAAGCTAACTCGTCTATAATATAGTTGTATACCTGAATGAAATAGACTAAAATTTAAATATTTTTTATTTTATTTATTTAGGCAACAAACAGTCATACAAACAATAATGTGAAATATTGATATTGTTAATGGAAAAATATGGATTTACCACTATTAAATATGTAGTATATTTTGCGAACACTATGTATAAGGTAAACGGACATCGTTCCGAAGCTTTAGTGAGGTGATGCTATTTAGCGATTATCTTGCGATAACTTCGGATCGAAACAACAACAACGTGCGAATCGAATCAAAAGTGCTACTACTAGCACGAGAATTGCACCAGTAGTACAGTCAAGTGTAAAAATATGGGTGCGTACAACTTATCAAAAATATGTCCCATAGCACTTTATGTCGGCGGAATAAGGTCTCGGTACATATTTTTGAGCGGATAAAATACGTATTTTTGCACTTGACTGTAGGTGCAATTCTCGCGCACGTGAAATACTTAAATAAAGGCTTTACTTGTTGGTAACCATTTATTGTTACTGTGTAAACATACATTTACACGTCATATCCTGAAAAAATATTTCGTGCATAATAAAGAGGTTACCATAGTAGTAGTATTTAACTATAGTAGTAGTGTAACTCATTATATTAAAATATGATATTCAGCGCTTAAAACTGTGTCTTAAACATCAATAAGTAAATTATTCTCAGCAAAAAAAAATCGTTTATAATTCTGTCCATTTTAAATTTCTTCGTACGACCGTTGTTGAGGCACCCCATAAAATAAATCTGAATACACGCGTATGGTGTCAGCTATCCAAGTAACCTGTAGAAAGTTCTATGTACCTACCGCTTATTTAAAGTAAATCCACAATTGTTCTTCCAGGCTTTCCACCATTATAAACTGTCAAAAACATTGCGTCATATACCTCAACATTTTCGAATGCCCCCGTCACACAAACTAAACTGAATAGTTATTGCTACGTCATGGGCTAACCGGTCTTTAGACCGATAACTCTGCAAGCGGTTTTATTGTATCGACACCCTGATGGCCCATCGACCCTCGAGGCCAGCATTGTTTCAGGGCACCAAAGTTTTCTCATTTTGCCGGATGGGACGCTACACCACAACACGATCACTGGGAGATTAATATTATGGCCATCAATACGGACAATTTTAGCTCCATTGTGCTATTTTAAGGAACTTTGCGTCAGAAGGGCAATTTAACAAGTTAGGGAGTTGTAGTCTAATTTACGGTCAACTTTACGGAAATGTAATATATTTATTGGCAATGTTATCTTAGATTTATATTGACCGGGACATAGACCGTGATTACCTTTTTTGATCATGATGCATGTAACTGCGTCGAAATATCGGGAGCTCCACAAAAATCAAAAAGGTAAGTAATCGGTCTATATCCCGGTCAATATAAGTCTAATGAAAATAACCGTGAATCATTCAAAACTCTTAATGTTATCTTACATATTAATTATTTTGCTAGGAATAATTTCTTATACCTAATAAGGGACTTCACAGGTAGACATTATTATTTTCATCATTAACATAACCAATTACCTAATCAGTGACTCTTGATTATGTATTATCAGTTATTTATGAATGTATGGAATAAGGCGTTTATTACTTTCCGGAAATCCTGGTTTTTCTCTATGGTTAAGTTTGTCGCTATGGGCACAGTATAATAACTTCCACTGCCTCTCCCCATTGAAAGTGACGCCCACCCCCTCTCGGTTACTTCACAGTTACCGCCCGTCAAAAACGAGAACAGTCCACCTGTCATATCTCACTCATACAAGCATAGTACGCGTTCAACTACAAGAGCTTAGACTGTGTGCTACGCGCTCTTTCATTCATATATTTGATCGCCAGTGTCCGAGGTGTGCTATGGGTAAGTACCGTATAATGGCATTACTATAATACCTAATAGGCACTCTTTTCAAATTTCTCTTCATTTCTGATTTTTAGATTTAAATATGTCTCAAATATACATTTTATGTTTGAAACGAACCGGATAATACTTAAATACTATTTAAAAATGTGTCTTCTGGCATAGTGTAACATCTGTACTCCTCATACCAGCAAGCCTAGGGCTTCCCAAGGATACCATCCACCACATTATTCAAGATCATCTGCACATCATAATGCATGGCAGTGCAAGATGGGAGTCCAAACTTCTACCGACTGTTCAAAAAGAAGAACAAGTGGAAATTTTGTTGGTTAACGCTACAGTTCGCAAGTACGGATTCACTGAGGTCGACCACTACTTTTAAATTACGGGCATGTCTTCCAGTAACTACTTTTTATTCCCAAACCTTAAATAGGACCTGCTAGAAAAAATAAAATCCACGATAAAAACCTGGAGGTGGCAATTTCGGTTATGTTTAAGACCAAACTTCAAGCTACTTCTATAAGTGAATAGAGGTGCTTATTCAATAGTATTTTATACAATCGTGATATAATACAAAGCTTTTCAGTCGAGTACCATTTTTAGGCCACGAAGCTTGCTGAGTGGCCTAATAGTACGGTACGAGAGTGAAAGGCTTAATTATATCACAATTGTATACAATACTTTTTCTACGAGTCATCATCTTCATCATCAATGGACGGAAATATCATCATTCATGCAAGTTAAAATTAATGTTAATAGAGTCGTTCACCGTTGTATCAACATCGAATTACCTAGCAACCAATTGTTTGTAATAACCGTCTCTGATTGGCCAATAACGCGACAGATAAAAAAAAATGTGTTTCAGATGCAGGAAAATTTGCCAGGTATCGCAAATTAGTATAGAAATTGTATGAAGTTCTATTTTTGAAATTATTACAGTTAACTAAAATCAACTATAATGAGCTTATTATAATTGAGTCGGAACTGCCATAGAGTATCCAACACTGAAAATTGACAGATTACAGTCGACAAGTTGAAAAATACATTTAAAGTTGTTTTACATTAAAAATAACTCTAATGAAAAGTAATAATAGTTTCATTTCGATAACATAATAGTATCTAGTTCAGGCCAATTCATTATGGGACACACCATGTATATCAGTCGTTGTTATCAACTTGTCAGCTGATATACTCCGAAGAGGCAGCAAATCCTAATAGCCTCGGTCCGCCGTCGCCGCAAAGTGATTTCAGCCGGCCTAGCCAAACTGACAATCGTTGACGCTACGTGAGGAAACGCAGTCTGTGTGCGTAGCCGAATGCACAAACGCTCACGAAACGCTCACGATAATATCTCTTTTGTAGCTCGCGTCGCGAAATGTCATTCGGCCACGGGGCCTGGCTCCGACGCACCACCACAGAAGAGCAACAGGGAAAGCTAGTTACGATATGCTTACAAACCGTAAGCGATTGCGACGTTGGATAGGTACCCTAGCGAGCGTAGCCGAATGCACAAACGCTCACGAAACGAAACGCTACTCGTAGATACCTACCTATCTCTATCGCTCTTGCGTATTGGCGCGACAGAGCCAGACTACATTTGGCGGCATTTCGTTTACGTTTCTCGTCGCAGAAATGCCATTCGGCTACGGCACCAGCTCTGTTTGAGCTTCCCCGCAGTATTGACTTAGTTAAACCTGACTACCGATCGGAACTAATGTTCCTTAACTATAAACTTGTGGTTGCTAAGTGTTTCTCCACGCCTGTTGCTTGGAAACAATTTTCTGTAGTAGAAGCTATTTATTATTTATTAAAGCAGAGCTTCTAAGAATACGTTACACATAACATATTTGTATTGATGTGTTGCCAGAATAAATGCTTTATATTTTATTCTATTTCTATCTAGAAGTCATGGTCAAAGGCTCAGTAGGAAAATTCCAACTTCATTATAATCATTATGCAATTAACTCTCGCTCTCAGCATGTGGTGATAAAATTTATTTATTGAAAATATTTTCAGTAGTTAACAAGTTTCATAACATTAAATTTTCATCTCACAGACTTGCCGACCTTTAAAGCGAACACAGGATAAAAAAAAAAAGAAAATTCATTTTTATATGCAGTCGTAATTCAAAAGTGTCTTCCGATTTTTACACACGATGTAACGAGCACATATCCGAGCAGTGTTATTATTATTAAACTAGCTTTTGCCCGCGGCTCTGCTCACGTTAAAATCGAAAACTGCGGAATACTCGATACAAACTTTCACCCC